>NW_017804131.1:5381203-5405545 GCF_001625305.1 Branchiostoma belcheri
CTTTTGCAAGACTATGGCCAGAAAAACTTAGCCTGGGTGCCATCCGATTTGTAATGGCAGCCCTGAAAAATTTTTTTGGGGGGGTTGCCGTTACAAATCGTACTGCCACCCAGGCCAAGAAAAACTTATATGGAGGATAGATTATAATAACTCTGATACAGAGACAAAAGCTTGATTTGTTACAATATTATGATTATAGATTAATTTTTCAACTGACAACAGTCATACATTGTCATTTTGCAGTAGTTTCATAAACATTTCACAGTCAGAGTTTAATTTTTTGCATCTTGTTATTAATTGCAATATTTGTTGCATATCGTTTCTCATTTGTGGCAAGGAACAAGATTTCTATGGGAACAGGTTCATTTCAAGGCACATGTAGTAATAGACAGATTTACAAGGTTTCAGAATACTGAAACATAAGCCTTTGTGTCAGTAAGAAGTAAGGCCATGTTGATTTGATGGATGACATCCTCCGGGAACCCCTAAACTGATGCGTGCGTGCGAATAAAAAAAAGTTTTGCAAAAAAAAAAGTTGTTTCCATTATGAAATCGACGTGGTCATGAGGGTTGAACAAATGGGACAGAATATGGTTTGGTGAATAATCTAGTCTTCAAGTTCATTTCTTTACAATTTCATCTTTTTTCGTTTGATTTTGGCATTCTACGACATTGGTATAGTTTTTATTTATTTTTTTGTAACTTACGGTATATTTTTGCTCATTTTGCAACTGTTTTGTACGATTTACAGTAAGGTTGAAAACTTTTTTTTTTTGGAAACGGCCGAAAATTCATGCGCGCGCGGATGTCATCCATATAATCAAATCAACATGGCCTAACCACAGAAAGAAAATCCGTCCTGACCAGGTTGATGTAGACTTTAGGATGTCCCAGGGCCCCTCCACCTCCATCACAACAGGCGATACTGCTGGCCACTTCTATAGGAGGCTCCTCATCCACCAGGTCAATGGCAAAGTGGGGGTTCACCTGTGGGAAACCAAACAAAAATGGTAAGAAAGTAAACAAATACTACCGTGAAGTATCCTGTTAATACACAATGGCAATGTAAATATGTAACAATATGTCCTGTATCAGCTTGAAAGTTCATCTGAGTTGGTAAATTAAATTATGAAAAATTTAAACTGTTCTGTTAATATGTCCTGTAAACCGTAAGATATTTATAATACTGTGGTAGTTACTGTACATGTGAAAAAAAAAAACAATGTGGGATTGTGTTAAACCAAGGTTTACGATAAAACATTTAAAAGATTTAGAACCTCCCCGCTTAAACAAACATTACTAGTAACTACCACAGTAGTAAGTAATTATGATGGAATCCAAATACACTATCAGGATAACAGCAAGGGCGATTTTCTTACCTCCTTCTTTGCGTCTATGAAGCGGACTTTTCTGTAATCATTCTCCTCGTAAACCTGCAGCAAGAGTCATATCAATATGAATTAGTCCAACGTCTCTGACAACAATATGGATCAAATCACAATGATTTGAAAGCCTATGTTCCTTTACATGTAGAGTCTATGAGTATGACTACGGATGCTACTTGTGGTACTAGAAGGTCATCAATCTTTACGTCACTTTGCTCTCCTTACCTGTCCTGTATGGGTGACTCTTTCCGTGGCCCCGGACGCTAGAGTTCTGTTACATCCTCTCAGAGGAGAAACGGCGTCCTGAGCGGCACAAGAAGGGCGCAGGAGGCCCAGTCGAGCCCCGGACGACAGGCGGACGGCTCCTCTCAGCACTAGCGACGCCATTTTGGGTGGCAAAGGTGAACAGAATAGTTCACTATTTCCAGAGGGGGTTATGAGATGTTTCCAGTTTTTAGTACAAACCCGATCGTTAAAAAACCGTTAAAAACGACACTTAAAGTCACAAAAATACTTTTAAAATTTTAAGTATTTTATAGTAATTACTTTGATGATTACAAGTTATGATTTATCTTACGATTTTGCTCAATTTTATAGATATTATTATAAACTGAACCCCCAGCAATAGTTGACATTACCCAACCGGCATTCTCGTAATCTCGAAGTCCACGACCAGTTGCTACAGCCTGTTCCTCCTATTTTACAGGCTTTCCTAAGGTTCACCCTTTTTCATCCCTGGCCACCATGGCGCCTGTTACAGAGGCTAAGGGAAGTCCAACCCCGCGTGTCCAGAAGGCCCGTGTTTTGCGCCAACTTGCAAAGAAACAGGTTTGTTCCAAACAGATCTTTGGTGGCTTCTTTCTTCGTCCAAGTGGCTGCAAGTGCAAGACAGTATCAAATTGACCAGGCTGTATCCATTTGTCATCCATAGGCTGGTAAAAAATAAGATACGAGTGCAAAAAAAAAGTATGATAAATTGCCTAAACGCACGTCCAAAATTAGCCGTGGTGACTCTTGACTCGGGTTTACATTTTTATTACCCTCTTGATAGTCCAAAATATTATAAAGCCAAAGTCTTTATTGATATCCTTTGGTTGGAAAACAATATTTTCAATAATTTAATCTAATTTTATTTGAATATTCAACTAATGATGATTACCTATTGTTAACACAGTGTGTTTCTGACCTCTTTTTTTTTTGAACACAGGCTTTTGGTCAGCTGGTTAAATCATGTGAACTTCACCCAGATGTCAGTCAACAACCCACGTGCCCCGCTGCAAAGAAATGGAACTGTTGTGGAGAGACGTTTGACAGCATGGCAGACATTTGCAAACACGTTTCACTTCACCATCACAACAAAGTGGAAGAAGAAGCTACCAAACTTCTTTCTTCTCTTCACATGAGTGACATAGAAATCACCGAACAGCCAAGAACTTCGGATTTAGTAGAAGACATGTCAAAAGACTCAAAGAAACAGAAATCTGAAGAAGGGAATAAGTCACAGGAGTCAGAAGAAGTGGCATGGTTGCCAGATGTTTCTAACGTGGATTTAGGAGACCCAAACGATGAGAGAAGTGGTCTGGTGACTCTGTTCTATAAGTACTGTGAAGTGGAGAGGCCAGAGGAGTTAGAAGTCTGGCAGAGAGACTTGTGTACGAGGCTGAAACTTACTGGAAAGGTATTATGATAATGATTTATAGTCTGTAGCAGATGCTACTGTACATAAGTCACACTCCTATAGCTAGTGGCCCACAAGACTTTAGTTAACCATCTCCAGTTATAAGTCACGTTAAAGCATTAAGTCACTGGGGCCCCCTTGTCTGAAGCCCATACCATTTCCCTTCAGTTCCTTGAATTGAGTGGTTGTTGAGACAAAAGTTTGTGTAACAGTGGGGTTCAAGCACCACTAACTGACCCATTCCAACGGGCCCAGACCTGTTTGAGTAGTGGTTATGGTGCTGGGGTTGTAAGCTGGCTGCCTGGGTTTGGTGCGGGTTCGATTCCCGGTGTGGAAACCAGTGAAACACAAGGAGTGAGGAGAAACAGGAAAACCCCTGACTCCCAGGACACCTGGAATCAAACCTGCGCCAAACCCAGCTCAGGCAGCCAGCTTATGACCCCAGCACCATAAGGCATAACCACTACTCCAAAAGGTTCTGGACCCAATGGACTGAGTCGTCAGCTAGTGGCGTTTGAATCCCACTGTTACACAGTCGAAGTTTGTCTCAACAACCGCTCAATTCAAGGGACTGAAGGGAAATGGTTGGTAGGGGCCAGATGCATTGGACTGGGTAAGTTAGTGGCACTTGAACCCCACTGTTACAACTGTACAGTATGTTTCTGTGGATAACCCCCTCTCCAGGTGCGAGTGTCGACTGAAGGTATCAACGCTACCGTGGGTGGGTCCAGTCAGGCTGTTCACCTCTACATCCAGGCTGTCAGGGAACATCCACTCTTCTGTCACATGACTACTCAGGAATTCAAGGTCGGTGTGCTCTAACCACAAAATACATTCCCCCTCTGGTACCATACACTTAGTTTTCATACTGGTCTATTGTTCCTTAGTTAATAATAGTTAGATAAAGTTAATGAAAGTTGTTGTAGGCATAGCAGACAGAAGGTTTTGAGACTGTCGTTGTCAATGTTAGCCTGTGTGCCAGACACAGTATAAAGGCTAGCTCCTCGGCTCCAGGGCCTACATGTCCCCAAGGAGATTTTACCACAGATCCCACTCAGTTAAATCTAAGACTCTGAACTACAAGGTCTAAAAACAAGGGGATGGCCTGTACTGTGTATTGGCCCTGATACAGTAACAGTCTGGCATCTAGGCTAACATGGCTTGACCAGTGCTATTGTTTAACAAAAATGTTTAAATTTTTGTTCTTATTTTACCAAACAAACCATCTCAATACCTATACATTTGTACTCATTTGTACTAACAACACTGATGTCTGTTTCTAAGATTAACTGGTTAGTTCTTGGTTTTTTCCATTATATCAGTTGAGTCCTGGTAGTGCCAGACATTTCCATGGAGGTTTGAAGGTTGGAGTGTACCAAGAGCTGGTGCCGATGGGGGTGGACCCTGCCTGTGCCAGTTACAAAGAAGCAGGTCTGAAACACTCTGATAACTTCCATATTTTGTACAAATACTTGAAACAAAACTACATCATTTTGAAAAACGTTATGTCCTATGACTATAACTAAGTATGCTCTTAAATCTGTCTGCATGCAAATTTCTTTCAATGTTCTATTACCTTGTTGGGAACATTAGAAAATATCAAATTATGATGCTTTATTGCTATTTTTTTTTCATTTCAAGGAGTCCATCTGAGTGTTGATGAGTTCCATGAGAGGTTGGAGAGACACCTGCAGACTGAAGATGACAAGGACAGGACTGTGTTCGTGGACTGTAGGAACTTTTACGAGAGTAGAATTGTAAGAGCCACATTTAAACTATTTTAGCTATCCCCCCAGCAATAGAAAAAGTTGACATGATAGGAATCAAGGGCAACAGTGTTCCTATTTGGCTACAACTCTTGGCCTGGTATATTGAAAAGAAAAAAAGTATATTTTCAAGTTCACAGCAATTTGTTTTTGACCCAATATCAACATGTTCAGTGGGTATTGCTCACTACAGCATATTATAAAAAAAAAAATGTTCACAATTTGTTATGAAAATGGACTTATTGTCTTTTAAATGCTGCATCTCATTCTGAGTATCACACAAGGAATGAGAGATATGTTCAATTCCATTGCATCATGAAGAAAATCTGTCAACATAAATGTATATTTTTAGGGTCACTTTCTGGGCGCTGTGGCTCCAGACATCCGGAAGTTCAGCTACTGGCCAGAGTATGTGGATAAAAACACAGAGTTCTTCCAGGACAAAACTGTGGTCATGTTCTGTACTGGAGGGATACGGTGTGAGAAGGGGTCTGCTTACCTCAAGTCAAAGGTAAAACAGTTAACAAGACTGGCAATAAAAACATACATTGCCATGGCGACGGTGGTTGCTGTTAGGGTTATTGTTTGCATGGCACTGCCATCATTTCAGATACAGTGCACTCCTCCCCTGAGTGTATAGTGAACGAGCCCCAGGGTCACAGAAAGTAGGGCCATCCGGGCAGAGAGGTTTTCCCTCGGGTTTCCAGGAATGTGGGCATAGATGTGGGTCAGAGACATGCCTGTAGACATTCCATTCCTGTGGACAAAATGCCTGTACCATTCCTAGAATTCTTGCAAACTGCACACAATACTGTACCATTAGGCTCCTCCCTGAGATGTCGCCAAAAAATCTTCTACATGTGCTTCAAATATTTGGGCTGTTAGTTGTAATGGTTGTTTTGTTGATAAGCAAAGTAAATCTCTAGATTGATTGTGATTTGTATGTTATAACAATAGTAAAGCTAAATCCATCTTGAAGAGGAAAAAAAGATTTTTTGCTGCCCACTGCACTGGAGTCTGCAAATGACCTTGGTGTCTCAAGGTTACTTGAACTTCTGAAGCTTTCTCATTAATCTTAAACATGACTATAGAACATCAAATCAGAGTGAAACATTCCTCTTGGTTTATACACTTCATAGTTTTTTTTTCCTGTTAATTCCAGAAAAAACTTCATTGTATATAAAGCCATGACTGAAATATCAGTAAATCACTTGTTTCTCCAAACTCTCTCCAGGGAGTATGCAAAGATGTACTTCAACTTGAAGGAGGTATCCACAAGTACATGGAGAAATACCCCAATGGGTACTTCAGGGGGAAGCTCTTTGTCTTTGATGATCGCTACGCTATACCGGCCAACAGTGACATTGTTGGAAGTGAGTGTGCACTAAAAATCTCAGCAACTCATTAATATTAATATTCCTTTGGAAAACATAATGTTATGCTTTTTTTTTGTCACCAGTTTTGAGTTTACAGAAGGAACACAATTGTTTTTACTGTTTCTTCTTCTTCTCCAAACCAATAAGGTCAATGACCTGAACCAGATGTCTGTCACCATGGTAACTGTGTTGGGTTACACCATGTTGCAATTTTATAGCAGGAGGAGAGATTTAGACTCCTGTCTGACCATATATATGAATGTGTTTGAGTAAGAATTAACAGACCAGACCATATGTGAAGGTAAACATTATACATTTGCTTTGCAAATGTTACCAAATGTTACCTTATTGTAGTTTATTGATGTAACCCTTTACAGATGTATCTGAATCTTATCCATTGCTTTCAATGTTGTTGGTCATTGCATCGCTAAATGTTTACTGTGCAGTGTCATATCATTTTCTGTCACAGGATGTTTCTACTGTAAAGAGGCGTGGGATGAGTACAAGCCCTGCAGTAGTGCCCACTGCCATCAGCTGGTTCTGTCATGTGACAGGTGCACTGCAGCTGGTTGGACCACCTGCTGCAGGGACTGTCAGCTGCAGGCAGCCGGGGCCTCGGCACGGGGTGTCCGCTGCAGGGAGGAGTGTGCCTGCACGAAAGGACGTCGCAGAATCCCAGTGGAAGTTTGACCCCAAATTCTGGAGATAGTTGCAGATGTGGAGACTTGAAAATGGCTAATATGTCTTGTAGCCAAATGGAAATATCATCTAAGTGACACTGATTGCTTTAAACTTGGAAAGTATGTACATGTAGTATGTTCTTGTAAATCTCCTGCTGTAAAGAATACCAATCACAACACATACTATTACTATGTTGCAATATCATTAGATATATTTCTTTATGCTTGTACAGTGTACATGTATCTCTAGTATTGTTATTCTTGCTTGGATTAAATTTTCATGCAATTTTTCATAGCTAACAAACCTGTGTTTGTTTTTACAATCTGCAAAATATGAATTACGGGTACGTGAAATACAAGATCTGATATCACTTCAATTTATGAGGTAAAGGTTAAGTTCATAGGAGGGACACTGCTGGTGGGGGTGGCGGTGACTGGTGTAATGGCAGGTCGCGGCTCAGCGATGCTCTGTGACAGACTGCTGTCGTCTCCCTGGCTGGACCTCAGGCCTGAAATCTGCTGTAACAACGACTTCCCCTCCTCCCTCGTGCTGGCAAAGTCACAGCATCGGCGAGCGTAGAAGGTGGCCTGGTCCAGGTCCTTGTGCTATGGGTGGTGGGTAAAAAGAAATATCACAATTTCTGGGCAACAGAGAAATGTATTTAATATATGCCAGAGATGAAGGCACTAAGGTCTGTACACAAACCATTTTTTAAGAGCAGCTGCATGCAAATTGATTAGGCTACTTTCAGATATAAAAAACATCAGTTACTGTTACCTAAGGACTTTACCTTGACTTTGAGGTACCGGTACTGGTATATGTAGTAGTCATACAATAGAACTTACTGAGCCAGTAGGACTTTGCCTTAAAATACTTGTTAGCCAATAGGACTTAACCTTGAGAAAAAGGTTGGCCAATAGTACTTCAGCTTGAGACTATGGTTAGCCAATAGGACTTGCTTTGAGACACTGGTTAGCCAATAGGACTTTACCTTGAGACAAGAGTTTGTTAGCCAATAGGACTTCACATTGAGACACTGGTTAGCCAATAGGACTTTACCTTGAGATAATGGTTAGCCAATAGGACCTCAACTTGAGATTACATAGCCAATAGGATTTTACCTTGAGATAGTGGTTAGCCAATAGGACTTTACCTTGAGATAGTGGTTAGCCAGGTAGCGGTAGGCCTGACACTGCTCCTCTACATCCACAGTTCCCATCATCTCAGACTGTTGCACAAAAGCCGTATAGAAAGCTGCTGCCTGCTGATCTTCCTATTAAGAAATATGCGAAAAACACTTAACAATTTGGATATGTTGGAAAACTCTTGTCACAGTGTTTCTCTCAAGTTTATATGATGTATTTCTTTATAGCCACAAAACAATTATAAGTTATATTCCACTATTGATAGCTACGAATGTAGCCTGATTTCTGTTTCCTTTTTTCCCCTGAAAATTTCTAGCTCTTACAGGTAAAATTCCCTTTTCTCCTTTTCTTTAAAACCATACAAAACACATTCAACAAGGAGGGGGGGGGGGCTACAGGTAGAACTCTCAGGCACTTCAGACTTAGCGCTCCCAGCCCCAAGGTCAGACAACACAGCTCCTGTTCTGAAACAAAAGAAGCTTTTGCTCGAGTAACTGTTTTTGGGCGTACATTCAATAAAATCCTATTCCTAACTGAATACCTGTATTACCTGTGTACACGTGTACTCACCTTGATTTGTTCGTGTAACTTTGCCAGTTTGACCAGCGCCATGCCCTCCTGGTCCACCACGGAGTATGCACGCCAGTAGCACTTGATGGCCTCCAAGATCCGTTCCAGTTTCTCGTAACACTCGCCCAACGCCATCAGCATCCGAGAGTCGTTTGGTCGCAACTGGTGAGCCTGCCTGGAATTCAGAGTTTCAAATCATAAATAACTTAATTAGAACTAGAAAGGTAACAGTTGCAAAGCAAATGCACAATGTTTACCTTCGCATATGGTCTGCTCTGTTAATTCTTACTCAGACACATTCATATATATGGTCAGACAGAGTCTAAATCCCTCCTGCTATAAAATTGCAACATGATATAACCCAAAACTAGTTACCATGGTGACAGATGTCTGGTTCAGGTCACTGACTTTGTTGGTTTGGAGAAGAGGAAACAGAGCAAAAACAGTATGTTTTCCAGACTGAATTAGACTGGAGGACCAGATTAATAAGAACTGATTACCTGTAAAGTACAAATTGAAAAGGTTATTTCTGACTGCTGGAAAGTGTCTTACCTGTAATAGTACAGACAGTAGAAGGGCATTTTCAGGATCTCGTAAGTTTGACCCAGTCCATACCATGCTCTGTAGTCCCGACGATTTACTTCAATAGCATGTCTGTAAGCCTGAAACAAAGGGGAGAAATCGCTGTTTATAAGAAGGCAAATGATAAGGTCTCAAAGTCAAAAGTATCTTATTGATGAAGACTTATTTCTGCAAAAGCATTGAACTGTCTCTTTCACTCTACTGCTCAACCTCATGACCAATACTAATTGAGAACCAACAGGCTACCTAGAAGTGTGAAGGTTAGATAAGCAAGCAATTTTCTAACTGGTCTTTCTGTCATTTGACGGAATTTTGCTGCTCATGAAGGACAAAAACTTTGCCCAATACATCATCTTTGATGGACAAATATCGGCACGTAAAGATATGGAAAGAGATGTCATTAAACTAAGCTTAGTCTACCAACAAAATTCACCCCTCAAAACACAGGAAATAACGTTTCAGAGGGTCAAGATTTCAAAATTTTCCTAGGAAGCAAGCCCCCCTAGAACTATCACCTCCTGGACTATGCCTTGCACCTTCAGTGCTTGACATGAGTTTACCTCAAACAAAATTAAGATGACAGAATGTTCCAGGCTGGCTGGAACACTGAAGCACTGACCTGTATGGCTGCTGAAGTGTTTTTCATCTCCATGTACTCGTGCCCCATCAGTGTCCAGGCTGACAGGTAGTTAGGGTTCAGTTTGAGTGCTCGTTGGAAGTACAACACTGCCTTCTCATGCTGGCCTCGCAGACTGTAGTAGTTCCCTAGAAGAAACAACACATGGGTCAAATTAATTACAATTTGCAACTTGCATGCACACCTGTTGAGGGGTGCACATAATTTTTGACTGCACATGCACCAGTGTAACAATTCTTTTAACAGTTAAGTCTGTAGTTAGTTTGTAAAAAGCTATACCTTTAGTACATTCTCATTTTGTGTAATTATGTGTGTTTGATACCATGTGGTTTGTTTACATGTACTGCTATTTTGTCAATTTGCATAATTATGTTTACCGAAGGAAAACATATTGTTTTTGCTCATATTGTTTTTGTTTTGTTTCCTCTTCTTCTCCAAACCAATAAGGTCATGATCAATGACCTGAACCAGACATCTGTCACCATGGTAATTAGTGTTGGGTTACATCATGTTGCAATTTTATAGTGGAGGGATTAAGACTCCTGTCACCATATACATGTATATGAATGTATTTGAGTAAGAATTAACAGAGCAGACCATATTCAAGGGTAAACATTATGCCTTTGCTTTATAAATGTGACCTTTTTTGTACTTTTTAAAACCTGTAAGATTAGCCATTAGGCTAAAGGGTGTTGGAACAAACAGAGCTCTGAAACAAAGTTTGAAAGTTTACCCACCGATGACACAGCATGTCTCCACCCTGAACTTGTCGACCTGACAGACGGAGTGTGCCAGGTGGCTAAGCTCCGCCCTCATCTCCTTAACATACAGCAGGTTGGAGAGGGTGTCCATGTTGTCCAGTCTGTAGGGGTCCTCTGCATGTAACTGCTTCAACAGGTCAACTGCAGGCTCCACCTAGTGAAGGAAACAAATATTGCACCAAATTCAGCTAAGATTTCAAAGAGTAAATGTCCATTGTCTACAACTTTCTTGGTGTTTGAAAAATATGAAAATCTTACTATTACTATACTAAGTAGGCATGTCAATTTTACAAGAAGTCTAGCAAATAAGCTTAGAGGTTGACTTTTTAGTATCCCAAATTTGTATTGACAGTTATTAATATCACTTTACACTTTACACTCAAATTTTAACAATGGGGTGGCACAAGTCTAGAACTAAAAAGGGTAGCATGCTCCTTTCAGAAAGTAGAACATTAGCTATTCAGCATAACAACAGTAATTTTGCCGAATAAATGTATACATATGTTGCAAACTATGACTTCTTTACAAGATATACTTGAATGTTACATGTTACCTGTCTCATGTTATGGTAGGCATTAGCAGTCTGAGCTTTCACCCATGTGCTGAGAGAGAACCCCTTGTCTGCCAGGCCTTGTAGCTGTGTCAGGGCGTCTTCATTCATCTGCAGCTCCAGGTAGCAGTGGGCCATGAAGAACTGCTTCATCCAGTGGTTGGGCAGGGAAAGGGCCACCAGGTTAGCTTTGTCACTGGATCAAAGAAGGGAAATATTTTGCGTCATTTTTAAGTTAATCAGTTTTTGCAGTCACTTTTCTATCTCTGAACACTCCCTGGCATTGCTATGTGCATCATGTTGCTCAAGGCCAAACTCAACTCTTGATTTTTGCAGTGCTGTATATATATAGTTGCTGCAAGGAACACTACTAGTACACTATAAATCTGATATATGCCTGAAGCCTCTAAGGCCACACTTATTTAATTCTATGGATTAAATCTATGCGTGCATTGATTTTTACTTGTTCTCGACAAAAAATAATGACTGCTACTATATCTACTACCACAAATTCACAATACCAGCTTTATGTTCCTGTAGTAACTAGCAGCATTTTTCTGGTTGGAATTTTTTTTACTTGCCCGCACATCCAAGTTTAGGGGTTTTCAGAGGATGTCATCCATCAAATTAAGTCAGTGTGGCCTAAATAAAAACAATACAACCCTTGCCAGCACCCCTAGCAGCTCTTACTTTATGAGCATGGCGAGCTCCAGCCAGGCTCCCCAGTGGAGTGGCTCCTTGTTGATGGCAGACAGAAGAGCGGTGACGGCCTCCTGTTGTAGCCCCAGCCTCCGCAGCACCACACCGTACAGGTACAGCCCGTACCCGTCCAGATCACTCTCCTTCTGCTGCAGCTCCTCACGCAGGGTCCGCAGCCAACCACACTGGTCCTGCAGTGCAGACAGACATCTCTGTTGTAGGCTATGTTTTTACGGTTTGATTCCTGACAGAATCTGATCCAATTAACATGATAACAACATGATAATACTTGAAAATTGACTTGAAAATACATGAATAGCTGACATTATCTCCACTGCTTAGACTTAGTTCCTCCCACTGCTATTGAAACAAAAACTGTACAGTTTTTAGTGACAAATACGCAGATCTTGCCACATTGGCGACACCAAATCTATCCGAGTCTTCATCAGTGTTTTGACACAGTATCAATGATTAATCCGAAAGGCCTGATTTGCTTTACTCCACCGTACACGGAGAAAAGTTGTGTAAAGTGCCTTTCCCTAGGGCACAACATTGGGCATGTCAGGGAATCAAATGTAGGATCTGATAATAATAATAATAATAATAATACCTGGTACATTACATGGCTAGCTGATTAGTCTTTTGGTTCGAAACGTTCGTGAACAGTGGGGTCATGTGGCGTAATGTGTAGCAATGTGTAGCCGGCAAGAAGACACATGTCGGCTCAGCAGCAGGGACAGCACATCTGCGAGATATATGCGGCCGCGTCTTAGCAGCTAGAATCGGCCTTGTCAGCCATCGAAGAACACATCGAGTGAGAGAGACAGAGAGTCAACAATGAGGGACGTCATCTTCGAAACCGAAGGACAGCCTTAAGCAAGCAAGCAAGCAGAGCATTTGGCTCAGAACCAAGAGGTCCCAGGTTCAAACTCTGCCATGTCACCAATCTTGTGCCCTTGGGACAGGCACTTTACACAACTTTCATGGATGGAGGCCTGGCGAATCTCGTATTAGCCACGGAAAGGCAGCAGAATCTTCAGCTAGTTGAAGGCAGCTGCCTCAAAATGAAAGAAGTAGAGGATTGATTGTCAAATATTTCCATCCATGTGAACTGACCTGTCCAGCCTTCAGTGGACCGAGGCTGTCGGCCATGGCGTCCCCTCGTCTCTTCTCCCCGCCCATGTAACGTGCGTACATGCAGAGGAAGTATGCCTTCCGACTCGTACAGTCCCGTAACACGTGGGCAGCGCGGTCGTACTCACGTATGTCGTAGTAGGACCGCGCCACATTGTAGGCATCATACTCCTGAATACATGGAAACAAATAATTTGTCGGTGAATTGATATTTCATGTTGCAACTAGTTATATAATAATATTCTTTTTTTTGGTATACTCGCAAAAAGAAGTAATTTCTGCATAACTGGTGCGTTGGTGTTTAATTTATTCCAGGCACTGAATTTGATTTTGTAGTTGTTCAAATTATCAGACTAATTTACATGTACAACACTACATCATGTAGACTAGACTGCAGTTGATTGAGACATAGTCACGCATAACGTTACAAGTCAAGTTTAGTCAAATTAATTGCGCAACAATTGCGTTGGATACAATGTATTGCTACATGAATTATGATGAATATATTTTTGAGGAGAGGGGAGGGGGGCTACCTGTAAGAAGTCCGGGTCGTCTGCAGGAAAAGCGGGAAACTCCCCGGGTCCGAGGGGCTTCAGGGCGGCTGACTGTTCCGTCAGCCACTTGGCGGTCTGCACCAGGCCCCTGTCCCGGCACTCTCTCACCGCCACCACCAACTCTTTCTTGGCGGACATCAGGTCCAATTTCTGGTCCGCCATCTTCAAAGTCTCCCGCCCGCCATGCGATGTCAAACGTAAACAACATTTTTCACATCTTAGACATTCAAAAACGTACACCGATACATAAAAGTTATAGCAGAATTATTTGATTATACAGTGTTATTATTAGATATCAACAGATTTGTTGTAGTATTTGAGGAAGTTGACTTTGGGGTGTGCTGATATTTATTGCGTTTAGCGGCGTTGAAAGTTTTTTTTAGGTCAGAGGTTGCATCGCGGGAACGAGGCTGTGCAGTTTGTCCATTTCCTGATGTGAACCAGGCTGACGATTTTTCTCACATTTCGCAGTTTTTCACGTCTCCAAAAGCTAGAATGGGGTCTAGAAGGTGAGTGGCAACATCTAGGATGTATACAAATCACTGACAACTTTCTAGTTTGTTGTAAGAGCTCTGGGGGAGAGAAGGAAGCGAGGGTTTTATGCTGGAGACTTGGGCGTTACGTTTGACAGATAACACCCATCAGAACCGAAAGTTTAATATTCCGTACGCGAAAAGAAGGCAGCCTTGAAATCAAACAAATCTGGATGTACAGAATAAAGCTAGATCTAGCCGCTCGGTTTGTGAGGATAGAAAGGTTGCAAACAGGATTGAAATCGTTTGACGAAGTGTTAATTGAATGTCTAACTTTTTCAATTACAAAGTTTCTAATTTTTACAACAATACGTGCCATTATTTGTGCTGGGTGTGGTTAGTTGTGATTTTGTTGTACGTGATATAATTCACGAACAGAGAATATTACTTGTGATAGCTTCTTTTCCTTCTCCTTCTTGGAAACCCTTTAACAACAACTGAATGGCAAATATGGATTATGAAATTATGCAGACATATGAATTATGATACACAAGTACAAGGAACTACTATTAGCATTCACTCAGAAAGCCAAAGACAAAGGACAACCTTACGTTTTTTTCCAGCATTGACACTAACTTAACCCTTAAATTTTAAAAATACTTTAGATCAATCTCATTGCCAGGGTGAAATTTTCCTGGATATGCCCAAAACCATGTTTTTTTTGCCTGTACTAATTATCATTTGAAAAGATGGTTTTATGAGCAAGTATGTAACAAACTCAGATATTCAGATAATCAGAACATTCAGAAACTTGGTAAACAGGCCCTGAATTTTCTACCCCATGCTGAACTAATTGGTACTAATGGGCTCAGCAGTGTTGCTTATGGTATGAATAATGGATGAAGTCAGTGCAAATTACCTGCAACGTTGTCTTAATGAAGTGGTGCTTTTTACTTTGTTCCAGAAAAACTGGAATTACAGCCAGTCGTAGTAGTGTCATCAGATAATATGTCGATTTTATATGATAGAAGACTAGTCCTGCTCTGTATCAAATTTTAGCCTTGTAAACATAATTCCACATAGCATAACATAGAATAACATAACATAAGTACTTCCTGATTTTTTCATGGTACTTTTATGTTACAGTTTTCGCTGTCACTTCTGTACTGCAAACTTATATATCATTACCCTTAACAAGTCAGTCACCGACTTAATAACTGCAATTGCACTTAACTGTAAACATATAGTTCCTTGAAGACCTCCATTTTTCTCAGACGGTAAAATTTTGCTACTGTGAACATAAAGTGAAGTGCAATAACATTTATTTTTGCAGTCACATTTCCTTGTTCCTTTACAATGATTGTGGAAATATGTACATACATGTGTGTCACTTAACTTAAGGATCTGTTAACTTATATTAAGGATCTGTTGAAATGTTCAGTGTTCGACATTTTCAATATTGCAGGAAGAAAATTAAGCAGCCAATTTTGCAGACTGAAAAAATCAGGCTAGGACTAGGAGTTTAATGGTATCGGATTTTGTGTTGACTACTAACTTTCTAAATACTCCAGGAATTTTACATGTTAAGCGTTTTTCAAATCGCATATAAAATGTTTGCCAACATACAATTTTGTATAGGTCCAGACTTGTAAATGTGTATTTTGAAGAAATTATCTCTGATTTGCATCTAACAAAATTTGACATTCTGCAATATTGATGATTATGCAAATACATACATTTGTATCATTATAAGGATCTGTTTTCATGTTTGATGTTCCCCGCCCCAGGTGGTTTCACCCCAACATCTCGGGGATCGAGGCAGAGCAGCTTCTCCTGGACCGGGGGATGGACGGGAGCTTCCTGGCCAGGCCCAGCAAATCTCAGCCAGGCGACTTCACTCTCTCTGTCAGGTATTTATGTTTACCGAAGGAAAAGATATTGTTTTTGCTCATTTTCTTCCTCTTCTTCTTCTCCAAACAGTGACCTCTGACGTGACCAATGACATGATATGTTGACGTCTGTCACCATGGTGACTGGTGTTGGGTTACATAATGTTGCAATATCATGGTCTGCTCTGCTCCTGTCACCATATACTAGTAGTACATGTATGTGAATGTGTTTGAGTAAGAATTAACAGAGCAGACCATACATCCGAAGGTAAACATGCATTTGCTCTGCAAATGTTCCTTCTCTAGTTGTTTCTTCATTTTTGGCTGAAGTCACAGCCAAGGCTAGTATGAGGCAAACGTTGAGGCTAATACGAGATGGGGGAATGGTGTCTTGGGTTCCTTAAGGTGCGTAGGGTATGGCTTTCACCAAACAGTGGACCTGTATTAACATCCTATCCAAGGGATGTCCCTAATCGAAGCTACATTTAGGTACATGTACATGAACTAGTACTAATTTTCATCAGTATGAAGTGATGAAATAGTTGTAACTGACTTTCCCAAGGGCACAATGTTGGGGTATGTAGGTGGATTTGAACCCAGGACCTATCAGTTCTGGGCCTAATAATGCCCTCGTATACCATTACACCATTCAAATTCCAATGCCACTCTGTCAGGTACTGTACATTCAGTTACATATTTGCAACACCTGAACCAAGTAAAAATCAAGCAGTCAGGGTGTTTTTGAGTTGGGTTGAAATGAGGGAATGCTGGTGATTTGGTGCAAGTGTGCTGATTTTAACCATGGAAAATGGATCTGGAATGCAAAAACTGCAATGTTAAAATTCCAGATTCACAGTACACTTTACTCAGTTTTAGTGTGACATTTGTGTTGTGACCATCTGATTCTGAACAAATGAAACACCAGAGGTGAGTAGAAGCATGAAAATCCCTGACTCCCGGGACGCCGGGAATCAAACCCGCGTAGAATCCGGGCAGCCCAGCTAATAACCAAATGCCCTAACCGCTAGGCCAAAAGGTTGGACTGGGTTAGTTAGTGGCTGTTACACAAAGCACCTAGACAACGTTGCAATTTTCCATAATTTCAACATCTGCTAATGATACATGTACATGACATCTGTATCTGCAGCTATTCAAATTACTTGAACCAAGCCAAATTTCCCACAGACCTGAAACAGTAACACAGCTGTGTAACAAAGGAAAGTGCCTGAGGCCTGATCACTAAATCAGATAAAGCCTTTCAGTACTGCCAAAGTCACATTAAGCTGCGGTTCAAATATCAAGGGTGCGGAAAAATCTGTTTCGTGCAATAACTCTACAGAAAAATAAGCCTGATTTTTACAATATTCATGCATTCAGACTGGAGGAAGTCTTGAAAATGAAACTATGAGGAAATACAGAATTGGATGCGTAAACTGTTTTTGGCTGGATTTATAGGTGTTCTATCATGTACTGATAAAATGTATCAATGTTCATGCACACTTGTTACAACTTTCAAGAGGAGAAGGAGAGAGGAATTGTAGTTGTAAGAGGTTGAATAATACTGACAGCTCCTTTGATTTGCAGAAGTGTTTTTTGTGAAACTGCAAGTAGCTCACTTTTAAATTGAGGAAGTGTCATGCCTAAATAACTGAGACATATTTGTGTTGTTAGGGGTAGAAAGCTAAGATTACTTTCCCTAAAGTTTACAGTTACTGAACTTCCTCTTGACACTTAGATTTAACTTAAAATGACAGGAAACTGACAAGTTGCAATTGTGTGTTCTCTATTAATCAGAAGTTTTGTTTCCTCATAATTTTTCTCTCGTCTGCATATAATTTTGACACAAAGTAAATTTTGATAAGATTATGACTTTTAGAAACTTAGTCTACATTGTAGTTAAATTAGTATGATATATAGTAAACAACAAATGCCCCTGTAACCTAACATTTTGTTAACAGCTTTTAACTTTATAGTTAATTTTATAGGAATTTTATGAGGAAGGTTAAACTTGAACATCAGATAAAAGTATGATATTCCACTAAAATTGCAGGTTCAAATTCCTGGTTGTGTTTCTTTGTATACTACTTGTTTGACTGCTTTAGTGTGCTTAAATCAGAACAGCTACATAAAAGCATACAAAGTCTAGAGAGCATATTTATTCAAAGTCTAAGAGAGCACATTGAACTCTGAAGGCTTACGTGCCGTCAGTAGCTATTTTGGGAACACTACCTCATGACTATGAGCTAAGAAAGCACATATTACTAGAAAAGCTTTATTCCAAGAAGGCATTACTTCTTTTGCTTTTTTATGTTTAGCTCCTTTCAGAATTACTCTCCAAAGGCACGAGGAAGTCAGTGTCTTTGGAGGACAAGTCAATTCCTTGTTATGAAAAATTTTTATGTTGAATTTATATTCATGAATCTTTCCATGGAACAATCTTTCAATTTCTCGGCTCCCAGACTTTAATTAGAAATTTAATTAGAAAGCTGTTATACAAGCAGTGTTTCCAAATATAAAAAAATTTCCCCATTTTTGCTTGAGGTTACCTGAGTTCATCAATGAAAGGCTGTTTTATATTCAGTTTTGACAGCGTCCTATTATTTATCTGTGATATAGGTGAATTTGTCGTATCTAGTGGCAAATAATGAGTATTGATATGTATATTTCACATTGTTACAAAAAACTTATATCATTTGTATCATGTAAAATGAAATTATGAAACTTCTTTTCTGATGTTGGATAATTATTAAGAGGGAATCACATGGTTGTAGCACCAGGCAACCTAAAGGCTGTCCAGGTTGCAACCATAGCTGAAAAACTCTCAGCCATAGATAACAATGACATAATAGATGATTGTTTGTTTGTTTGAACCATTCTTTATTTGTGAATAAAGGCCGCTTTTCTTCGAAGTCATGAAGGTTGAGTTAAGGCCTAGGAAAAAAATGTTTTTGTGTTTCTTCCATGTAGGCTTGTTTCAGTTCTGAAAAAGTTTGGGTTGGTAGGTAGAAATTATCTTTTTTTTCTTCAACTTGTGATCCAAGTTATATTTATATACTTATACAGTACAGTTTAAGTGAAACTTGGATGAGGACACTTATGTTTTCAATTTCAGTGTTGGAAAACCAATTCTACAACATGGCATCACTCAGGTATCAGATCATGGAGCTAGAAAAGGTCGATCAGCTTGAAAAATTTATGTCCCTTGCAGGGGTCCACCCCCAAAAGGCTATGGTCGGAAGTTTTAGGGTCGATTGGGAAACAGGAAACACAACATTTTTTTCCTAGGCCTGAGGCTCATTTTGTATGATACACAGAGCAGAAACACAGTCAAACTAAATATGATATTTCCGTAAATAATTTCATCAGGTTGATAAACACTAAAGGTGTTGCATAGTTCATAGTGCACTTAAGCTAGTTTTTTCTGTTTACAATGCACTATGAACTATGTAACACCTTTAGTGCACTATACACCAAGTAACATCTAGTGTCAGTGCACAGTAAACCAGTCAGAATTGCCCTGATGAAGATGACAGAAGGTCATTGAAACTTCGGCTTGAAGAAATAAATGGTTGTGATAAAAAGAACTTATTGGTTGTGATAAAAAGAACTATTTAAATCTGATATTTCTTCCCAAGGCGCCAGAGTGAAGTCACACACATCAAGATCCAGAACACGGGAGACTTCTACGACCTGTATGGCGGGGAGAAGTTTGCCACGCTGGCAGAACTGGTGGAACATTACACGCAGAACCAGAACCAGCTCCGGGAGAAGAACGGAGAAATCATCGAGCTCAAGTTTCCTCTCAACTCTGCTGACCCCACCACGGAGAGGTCAGGAAACGGAGAAGTTTTTCAGTGCTACATATAACTGATAACGTTACACGTAATGTTTCTCTTTTGTAATCATTAAACAGTTTGCCCCTGTCATATGATATACATGTACATGATAGTAACTGTTGCAGCATGCTGGAGCAAGGATGCTAAAAAGGTAAATCCATGCCTAAAAAGAATTCCAAGTATGAATGAATTAATGTTTATTTACGTCCTTACAAGTCACAACATAAAGTAGCAACTTTAATTGGCTGAAATGAAGCATAATTTACAATACACCAACATTACTATTATTAAACTTAGTAATCTAAGTAAATATCACTTTATTATTGAGTAGATCAACCAGGTATGGAGTGTCTAGTAAGTACTTTTGTTTAGTCTTCTGCTACATGTACACCCAGTACATGGCCAAGTGCAGGTTAATTGTAGGTTGACATCCGATATACCTGCACAGCTCCCATTTTACCTAGTGTGTATACTAACCTGCATATGCAGGTGATATTATAAGCCCAATGCGATAGGTACTACTTTTCTTGAGTCTTGTTCCGTAGATGGTTCCATGGCCACATCTCTGGGAAGGAGGCCGAGCGTCTGATGATGGAGCAGGGCAAGAACGGGAGCTTCCTGGTACGCGAGAGTCAGTCCAAGCCCGGAGACTTCGTGCTGTCTGTGCGCTGTAACGACAAAATCACCCACGTCATGATCAGGCACCAGGTAAGTTCACAGCTGTAGCAGTTTACCTGGTCTTGCATGCACTTGATAGCACGTCGGCAGAACGTACTGCGCCTGCGCAGAACCCTGGATTTTCGCGGTTTTCGGTGGATTTTTGGTCAACGTTGCATCAAAATTTTGCCTGTTGCAGAGGATATCTTTTCCGACATATCATTTGAAAACTACTGTAGGAATGTTAACCTTATATGAGCAACTATAACCTTATATGAGATGTTCTGCCAAAGTGCTATGTACAATACATTACGGGTTTTGCGCAGGTGCAGTACGTTCTGCCGACGTGCTGCACTTGATATTGTACAGATCCTTCCATTTTTGGCAACACCTCAAGGTTGGATTCTTGCAGTCCATGTTCAAAATTTCTACTATCCAAAACATGGACTGCCAGCATCAAAGGATGGCAAATTTCAAATCAAGCCTTTCAGTTGATTTGATTACAGGGCTTGATTATTATATTTAATACAGTTCATTGACTATAACATTAATCTCATTTTGTTTTCAGAAACCTGGCCATAGATTACAAAAGAACATAATTTTGTTTAGATTTTGTGCCCTACTGATATGGAGAGATAGCATGCTACCAGTGGTAACCCAGTCTTTGTCCATTTCAGAAATTATCGGCATTGGATGTGAGTATCTGTTCAATTGGATACCATTTCATTAACATTACCAAGGGCCAGCTCCTTAACTCACCCCTACTATGTATAACCATCCATTCAGTATCAGCAGCAAGAGTTGGGTCTCCAATAGACGTTCACATTTCTTCAATATTGGTCTCCTATAGATGTTGAGCTTTCAATATTTTGAATAATCTGAAAACTGGACTTTCTACACAAGTAGCACAATATAGCTGAGAAAAATGGCATGATATCTTATTTCAAAAGTGGGATTTTTAAAGATTTCAAAGTGGTAAATATCCTTAATGTGCCAATGTTAAAAAGACTGGCAACTCCAACTTCTGCTGTTGAATGCAACCCTAACACTGGCCAGTTTCCTCTGCATGCCTCTAACAACCTAAGGGGTCATTATAATTGTGAACAAGTCATCTTCAACTGACTTGATAAAGTGGTGTATGTACCTTATATCTCTTTTTGTTTCCTGCTCTTTGATTGTTACAATGGACAAATGTCGATATTTCAGAATTTGGAAGAATTCAGAATTTTCATACTTTAGAACATTATGATATGAATGAATGAATGAATGAATGAATGAAACTTTATTTTCGTGTCGTGTGCTTTCCCGCGCCCAGCCCGTGTGGGCTTATACGACACCGATTCAATAAATCATACATAAACAAAAGAGAATCAAAGGTACAGATAACAGAATCCAAACAAAATATGAACACAAATAAAGGTAGGCTATATACAATAATGGTGAACAGAGGGAACTCATAACAGATCGTAAATGCAAATAAACAAATCTGTACATAATGAACCAAGGTCTCACAAAATAAATACAAGTACATAAGGTAAATCAAACATAATAAGAGAAAACAAACGTGCAGAAGTAACAAAATTATTTGATATTTGAAACCCTACTGTTAAATTTGTTACAGTCAATATGCTGAGAAATTTGACATATGGCAGTCCTTGACATTTTTACATGCTTGTTTTCAGGCATTTCAGTTGTTTTAGAATACCACGTGGTTTATGTTTAGCCAGACTGATCTCGAATTAAACTGCTTTCCAGATTGTTTTTTTTTTAGGGATAATATCATAATGCCTATTTGTCCCTTTGATGCATATATACAAAATGTATTGGTATCAGATTAATTTTTGTATGACGCACTTAGTACGTCAGTGACATGTAAATGCATTCTTAGGCTGGAAAAACAAAGTATATAACATGCTGTCAGACTGATTAAGTATTTGAGTATGCAGGGGTTAAAATACTTTTTTTTTCCAGGTTGCCCGGGCGGCAACCTGGGTCAAAAGCCAGGTTGCCCCATCAGGATTTCAGGTTGCCCCATTTCAAAGGAACTGGATTCTTCAAATCTGCTACCCAATATCCATTATCCTTTCTTTTTATCAATTAATAGGTTTGTTTATCAAGTAGCAAACACAACAGCTGTCAAACATCATCGTTTATTCAAAAATGCTACCTTCACATCTCCGACTCTGAGCCAGAAGAACTGCTGGTTTCATCATCTGCCTCATCCTGCCTGGGCCTTCTTCCATTAACACCCAGAGCTCTCTCAATATGACCAATCCACCTTGTACTTAGGGATGCGGACCTTAACCCACGTTCAGGTTCTGGACTCATAACCAGAGGTTTAGGTTCAGGTCCGTACCTTATGATTCCGGACCTAAACCCATGGCAATGCAGTTACACCAGCATAACTCGAGCAACTTGGCTAAATTAAGATGAAAACTCTTTAATAAATACTTCTATCAAAGAGTCAAAGACAGAAAGATTGAAGTAAACTCAAACTTGTCTTGTGTTATTCACTGGTAAGTTCTGACACAGCCGTGCAACTACTGAGTACTGTTAGCACCCTTAATTTTGAAAAAATTGGGCATAGGTTCCCCGGATGACCCCTAACCGGGGGCCAACGGTGCTTCCACAAGTTCAACAAGTGAAAAATACATGATACAAAATGTACATGTATTTACTACCTGGAACTTGGAGCAAGTAGGTGTTACCAACATCTTAATAAACTAAACCAAATATAACTAAGCTAGTAGTAGTAACCCTATCCAAGGACATTATCTTGTATAATGTCTCTGCCCTATCATATCCCAAACAAAATCACATATTGACACAGCTGAACAAATAAAATTGTGATTATGTCTATGAGACTCCTACTCAAAAACTGGTAGGCATGATCATATTAAATCTCTAATGTCTAATATATGTCTAATATATGTCTAATATATGTCTAATATATGTCTAATATACTAATATATGTCAAGTCCTTCACAGCATCCAACCGCACATTCTAAGAAACAACTATTATATTCTGAAGCAAGAAACCAATAAATTTGAAAAATTTCACAGTAATGTTTGAAAATTAACCTTCTAGAAATATGAGTGAATTTTTATTTCTGTTGTTGCCGAAAAATAATTTCATGCGTTTAAAGCATCGTTTTTATAGCACATTGCAATGTCCTGTACGTTTGGATGCTAACTTGACCTTTGACCACTTTTGTTGTCAACATGTGTCGGCCATGTTGGCCATTATTTCTCAGTCTTTCGAGCTGGTTTTTTGGACAAATTTCAACCGTTTTAAACATTTCACGGCCTCAAAAACTCATAAAACGGGGAAACTAAGGTATAGTTGTTATTTTCATGCGTGACATTTCTTCTGGGGATGGATTATTTTTCCGCGGAACCGCCGAAAACTTCACGCGCACAGCCGGCAGGATAGCGGCTCGATCCACGCCGCTCGGCCGAAGAAAATTCGAATGACGAACACAATTTATCGGGGAAATATTGGAATTAAATCCCTACGCGCACATGCTAATGGGAGGCGAAACGCCAAATTATCAACACCCGCTGTTATTTGAGTAGAGGGACTGCTCACGTGCAGGCCGGCAGGCCGAGGCGGGATGTTATCAGGCGGGACCGCGGCACTGTTTATTTCAGAAGCCGCTGGCCGTAAACCCAGCCGCTGTAAAAATAACTTGCGCTCCGGGCAACCTGGCTTTCCGAATAAGTCTCGCACAGACAAAATTACTTGCGCGGCGAGACTGCGAGACCGGGTATTTTAACCCCTGGTATGCATCAAATACATTATTTTAAGTTAAAACATTAAATTAAAAAAAAGCAGGATCAAAAGTAGCCGCGGCGACTGTTGCAGGGCTTCTCTTGCTTGCAGTCTTTTACATTAGCCCTAACAACAGTCGCGGAGCGGTGCATTGGGCCAAATGAACAAACATGCGTTTTACCGTGCCGGAACACTTT
>NW_017804131.1:5405601-5476208 GCF_001625305.1 Branchiostoma belcheri
GGCTGATTCCAATCAAAATGGCGGCAACTGTTATGTTTTACGTGGGGAGCGATCGCAAATAGTGGCGGTACAAGTCACGCAGGGGCCGGTTGACGCGCAAAACACCCCGGCACGTTAGGTGAGGCTGTTAGGAATCTAGGGACGTGCAAACTTCGGTCTCAAAGTGTTCCGGCACGGTAAAACGCATGTTTGTTCATTTGGCCCAATGCACCGCTCCGCGACTGTTGTTAGGGCTAATGTAAAAGACTGCAAGCAAGAGAAGCCCTGCAACAGTCGCCGCGGCTAGATCAAAAGATAGAATATATTATGTACTTGTTGTGCAAATTTGAAAGGAATTTCATTTGTTTTGAAACCAAAACCAACTTAAGTACTAGTTTTAGTGATTCTAAACCTTACATTGGTGCACTGCAGTTTGAATCTTTTTTATAGGCCCTGTTTGGGATAAACTTCAAACATAAAAAAATCAACAAGCTTAAAAAATTTTGCTATGGATAATTGTCCACATTACATTCCTGGTGGTGAGATGACAGTGGTGCTAAGATGAACAACATTATAGCAAGGACATTTTAATATCCATATACAGTACCGTTCGCGTTATAGTTACCCTAACGGCCGTTACTAACGCGTTTTTTTTCCGTTACTTTTCCGTTACTTTTCCGTAAGTTTTCCGTAACTTTTGCGTAAGTTTTCCGTTACTTTTCCGTTACTTTTCCGTTAGACTTCTGCATTCATATGCAGGCAGCGGTAACATCACAGAATAATGGGAGGAGTACTAATTTACCTCATGCGGGGCGGGAAATTACCGATACACACCGCTGGAACAGCGGAAGGAACGTTGATCTAGCCTGCATTTTACTATATTGTAACGTTTAAAACGTTTTACGATCACCGGCGCAATTCAATTTGATAGACATTTTCTTTTGTCACTGTTGCCCAGGCAAGCGTTTCTATAGTTTGTCAACTTTGTTTTGCTGTTTTTCTCTGTTAACTTATTTTACCACCGAATAAGCAAACCTACAGTAGATGATCTGAAGTTATAAATGCCCCGGTCCGCCGTACATAATAGGCGGCGGGCGTGAGGTAACGTTAGGGATGTGCAAAAACATCGTGGAAAATTCCTATGACACTCGAAAAAAGGCAGCATATTTACACGTGCCCACCAACATTTTTATGGCTAATTATTGACCAGTTTTGGGGAGTTTTGTTATGTCCTTGGAGTTTTGTTTAGAGTGGGACGGAAAGCCGTGCCGCCACTCCGACTCCATGCACTTCCGTGTTACATTACGTTGTATGTGACCAACAAAATTACGCCAAAGGCACAACAAATCCACATGTACATATATCTTTTTTCCCGAAAATTCTTTTGAGTACGCATTTCGTCACTAGGATGTTGCTAATTAGTCGTAGAAATAAGGTAGAAACCAGCGTAAATGTGGCTCTCTCGAGATCATTTCGCGCGGGGAAGGGCGCCCCAGCATGCAACGGGCTTCGTTCTAGCCAATCACAGCGCAGGTCATCTAAGGTGAACCAATCAGAGCGTAGCTACTTGCATATTATAATGAGCATGCTGCACACAGGGAGGCAGCGGCCAGGGCGACCGGCCCTGAGTGCGCGGGAAATGTGTTTTGCAACTATATTTTTACGGGGATTTTCTGACGTTTGACGCTGACTTTGGCACGATATGATCGCACTACCATGTACACGCTACCGTAGGCGGCAAATGAGTGGTCATTTTTATATAATCGTCGAGAAATTTTGGCGTTATGCACCCGGAAGTGAGCCGATCTCAGTTTGCGTTCCCTCGATTTTTGACAGTTTCCCCCCTCAAAATAAGAAACAAAACTACCGCTATTAAATAGAACCATGTATTACAATTATCATTTCAACATGATATTATATATTCCTTTATTAACTATGATATCATCATGGTTGTGGAAAGTCCTCAGCTGGCGAACCGAGTCCTTGCGCCGGGAGTGACGGTACATTTTACCGTGAGTATTAAAGCCGCTAGTACTAGTAAGCCGCGCGCCTTACAAAAATTATAATAATTTTTCTTTTGAGTCAAAAACCGCCGTGAATTTAAGGCATGAGTTACCGATTTATATTTCTTCTGCGGCAGATATTTCTTGTTTCGTCACGTCCCATGACGTCCTGTGAGAGCGGTAGGCCGCCGCTGGTACAAAATGTACAAGACATCGTCTGCCCACTGCTACACTTTGTTTTAATTTTCCGCTAGAAATAACTATAGAATAGCATTAAAAGATAGCACAATTCGCTTCACACAGTCGACACATGGATAAACCACAAAGTTATTTTACGAATCACATGTCCACTTGCCTCTGGTGCTGTTATTTTTCAAGGGGCAACATCGCAACACATTAGCGGACGCCCCAGGAGGTGGCAAATTGCTATTGTCTTGTCGGCGCGCAAAACAAACATGAAATCCGACCCTATCACATTAACGCAAACGGTAACGCGTTAGAAATAATTTCTGACGATTTTCTAACCATTTTCTGACGAAAATCTAACCAAATACTGACGATTTTCTAACCATTTTCTGACGAAAAAATAACTCGTTAGTAACGGGGTACCCGGTTAACTATAACGCGAACGGTACTGTACATGTACAGTGTCCTTGGTTACAGCATTACTGTATTATATTTGTAACACTTGCAAATAAGAATAGACTGTCATGGTACACTATTATTTCAAAATTTAATGTAGCATGACTTTTTTGTTCGAATGGATACTTAGTTTCGTAGGTTAACTTTTGGTGTTCTTGAAACTGTACATAAAATCATGTATACTGGATGTTTACATGTACAGTAGGTACATAAGACATACTTTCATGTCAACAAGTTTGTTGTGTATGTTCACATGTAAATATACATGTGTTGTACCACATGTGTACTAACACAGCGTGCAAAATACCTGGTTGCCCAGTTGCCCTGGGCAATCAAATTTTACTTGGGGCAACCTATTTTTGAACCTAGGTAGCCCAGTGTGCTACCTGAATTTTGAGAATGCCCCCCCCCCAATCATGCCCACATGGCTTGCACCACTGTATCTGGCAGATGCTTTTTCATTTTAGGTATTAATGGCTATTACTTGTATCAGTTAACTAAAGGCTGTTAGAAATATTGTCAAAGGTTATGTAGTAACATTACTTAATTTGAGGAAAGTAGTAACTTATATAGGTGGGGCAACCTAAAATTCTGATGGGCAACCTAATTTTTACCGTAGGTTGCCCACTGGGCAATCTGGTTCAAAAAAGTATTTTGTACACTGTAACAAATGAGGCCCAACAGGTTTTGCATGTTTATTGTAAGCCTAACTTCTCACAGTCTGAACACTGTCTACAATTATTTATAAATCACTGTTCCTCACCATACATGTACATATACCACCGTGCCCTTGTTTTGTGCTGTGCTTGACCATAGGATGGGAAGTATGATGTAGGAGGGGGTGAAAAGTTTGACAGCCTGACTGATCTGGTGGAACACTACAAGAAGAACCCCATGGTCGAGACTTCAGGGACTGTTGTACACCTTAAACAGGTACAGTATAAAAAGATAAAACAAAATTTGTAAAATCTGAGATTTTATACCTCTGGGCTTTTTATTGTACAACAAAATGTATATTTTTATATGTTGTTTACAACAACAATTGTCGCGCGCTGCAGGATAAGGGTTTTAAACAAAGAATTTATCGAGACCGGACACCCCTGTGTGCGAGGGGTCACCTTCGTGGACGAGACCGACAATACCTAATACACGCCAAAGGTCAACGGTCGCGACCACTTTCACGCTCAAAGGGGTGTTCTGGGGCCACCAAAAGGCACCATTTTCACGCCTGAAAACACATATACAATAAAAACAAAAGAAAGTGCATTATCTGCAGCCCAATAGCAAAACATATACCGAGTCTCAGAAGAATCCGTCCACCCAAACGCGAGAAACAGCTGTGAACATGAAAATCTAAATCTCTCACAAAACCCTTCCGCGGAAGGATGTCTCCTCCCCCGGCGGTAATAACATAGGACTGGCATTGTAAATTCATTTACTTTTGTGGTGGTTTTATTTTGGAGGGAAAAGGAGATTTTCGTGATTTCCGAAAATAGTTTCATCAGGTTGGTAAAACTTAAGAGATAGGGGAATTCTTTTTACACAACCAAAGAGTCTCACTCCGGGACGAGGGGGGGTACAAACTAAGCCACGTTTGGGATAGTGTTCTCGCCGCAAAAGCGCCACCTACATCGGCTACATATAGCGGCGAGATGCAGTACTCCAGTCAGAAGCTCTGAAGAAGGTGTCTGACAGACACCGAAACGTCAGCGAGGTGAGACTCTTTGGTTGTGTAAAAAGAATTCCCCTATCTCTAGATTTTTGTGATGTTTTGAATTTTCTGTGAAAACAATTCTGTAGTACAGCAGTCTCATAGATTCGCAGTGAAGAGGTCACCACAAAAGCTGCAAAATTAAAATGGTGAAACTTTCAAGATTTACAGTATTTGCTACCCTCTAAGCCATTTTCATTCCAGTTTCCAGGTTTGTTGTGTTTTCTTTTTAAAAAGACATTCAGGACAAAATGTTCCAAGAGAGAAAGATGGCACAGCATTGAAATAAAGATTCATAATTTTATGAAGACTACATAAATGTATGGTTAATGGTTAAATATCTATGGTTCATTTCACAAGTACATACATTGTAAAAAAAGTAAAAATGTTGGGCTCTGAGTAGTTGTATGTTGCACCCATGTTTGAACATAGCATATACAAATTGTTGATAAAATCATGTCGCTGAAACATTTTAAAATAGTAAATTTATACTTAAGATAGTTAACTACTAGTAAACCTTGAAGTTATTTAGTCTAGAAATTAGAGTTGTTTTGTTGCTGTGTCCTTCAGCCCTTCAATGCCACCAGAATCAACGCCTCCAGTATCGAGGACAGAGTCAAGGAGCTACAGAAGGACAACCCCGTTCACGAGGGCAAGGCAGGCTTCTGGGAGGAGTTTGAGGTAACCTTAATTTCTGTGCGACAAAACCTGATTTTCCAAAGTCAATTTTCTGGTCTAATGTTGAAAGTTGAAGGAACTCTACTCCATAGCATACTCAGTGTGATATCTGTGAGGCAAAAATGCTATCATAATGTCGCTGGAAACGGACTGCATGTTTTGTATCCTAGGTTGTAGCTATTTATGGGCGGTACCAAAAAATAAAGAGATGCCTCACGTACATAATGTATTGGTCTACCAGTATTTCAAATGCTTCAATTTGAAATGATGACAAAAAAATGCTAAGAAATGGCAGTAAATGTCAATTATATCAGACAGATTTTCTCATCCAGAATATTTTTTTCTGTTTTGCTGCCCTGAAATTGCATTAGATGCCTTTAAACAGATGTAGAAAATCCTTCACCTGGTCCTTGGATAAAGATCAATAAAACAAATGTTGACCTCTCACATTCCTTTGGTCACGAAAGGCTTTGAAATGATGCACTACGTACTGCGATTATGACGTTTTCAGCAATCACTGTGCATTCTTTTGTAGTTTTTTTTGGAAAAGAAGAAATTGAATTGACAGATGTGAAGCCCAGTTCACATCAGTTATAGCTGCTAAACACGAAGGGAACACTTAGTACTCAATATTTCGGAGAAATCCTACAGTTAAATATGTAGTTGTGCTTCTCTGAACCTGTTGAATATTTTGTCCCTCCAGTTTTTGCAGCAGCAAGAATGCCGACAAGACACTCGCAGCAGGAAGGAAGGAGCCCGGCCTGAGAACAAGACCAAGAACAGATACAAGAACATTCTGCCGTGTAAGTGCTTAAAATTCTGACTCAGAAACAAACTTGTTAATGATTTTCTGTCAATGTTCTTACTAATATATATCTTTTTTTATGGGTTCACCACACCACGAAGTGGTGTGGTGAAACCATATTGCTTTTTCTGATGTTTCTTCTCCTTCTCCTCCTCCTCCTCCTCCTGCCATATCTTTAAATGGATTCAGCTTCTTCATTTTAGGGCCTAAGGTCCTGAAATTTGGTATGGAGGTACAGTGGGCAAATACCCCTAGGCGTTTTTTAAATTATTGTGATACAGGCTTTTAGAATGGTTTTATTTGAGTTTTTTGGCTGTGTTATAGCAAATGTATTACTGTGTTAGTCTGCCTTGTTTACCACGTTTGGGCATGAGTCATCAGAATGGTATGCAGGGCATCATCCAATAGGCATGCAGCTTTCCTCTATACTTCTTGCTGATTGGCTGTTGGGATTTAACTTGATTAACACCTGCACAGAAGCATTTCCATACTGACAGTATGTCTGTATTCAAGTGTTTTGGTAGGTATTTCAAGCTTTCCTGCTCCAGCATTGGAATGCCGGGCATGGACGTTTTTTTTTTTATTTTGAAAATCAACAGTTTGCATTATGCAATTAAAAATCCTAACCAATAAAGTAGGGAATAGCTATCCAACTGTTGTTTTAGTTGTATTTTACTTCATATTATAGTTATATCAATGTAAATCATTGTTTTCCCTTGTGTTTCCCATTCTTTCCCTGCCATGTCGTAAAATGTGGTGAACCCATCGCTGTATTTGCTCCAAAGCAAATATTGGCCTTTCTAGTTTCAACTATAATCCACTAATCCCTTGTAATTTTGATAAAGGATGTCTCTTGTTTCAAAGTTTGTACTTTAAAAGTTCACAAAGCTGCTTGATTTTTGCTAATGTCCTGTAAGCTTGTCCTGTAGATACATGTAGGATGTTAAATGGAGGTCCCGTGCTTTGGGGAGAGCCACGCCCCATGCATATTAAAAAACCAACAACACCTTTTGAAAAACAGTAGGGGCATGCCCCAATGTGCAATGGTCAAAATACTACTATCTGAAAGTTGGTGATTCACTACATACTCGAGGAAGAATAGTGAGGCATTTACACTACTAGTAATTGAGATCCTAACAAGCAAACAAACAAACGTGTAGGTTCTGTATCTCTGTATCACTGACATTGATAAACATCTTCTCCAGTTGATGAGACCCGAGTCAAACTGAAGGACATAGACGTCAACGTCCCCTGTGCAGAGTACATCAACGCCAACTATGTACTGGTGAGTTTCCAGATGTTTCACACTAAAACTTTAAGATTGCTTCTGTTTCATCAATTTTTGTACCTACATGTTAAATATAAATCTAGTTCATGGCTCAGTGAAGGTTAGGATATCAGAAATGCCTGCACAAGTCCAATTTTACCTGCATATGCCCTGTACATGGACCAGTGCAGGTTAGGTGCAGGTAGACATCAGAAATGCCTGCACAGCTCCAATTTTACCTGCACTAACCTACATATACCCAGTACATGGACCAGTGCAGGTTAGGTGCAGGTAGACATCAGAAATACCTGCACAGTACCTAGTATTTTGAACCCTGACAACAGTGTGTGTATTTTCGACAGCAGAGAGCTCGAGGTGGGTGAGAGGAATTTACCATTTTTTTTTTTTTCGTAACATTTGACTGTTTAACTGACATATTGATGACAACTTGATGATCCTATAGCCGGAAGGGGAGGATGGTGAACGGAAGAAACAGTACATCGCCACACAAGGCTGCCTCCCAGCCACCGTCAACGACTACTGGAAGATGATCTGGCAGGAGAACACAAGGGTCATCGTCATGACAACCAAGGAGGTCGAAAGGGGCAAGGTAAAACCTCTGTTCTGATTGGTTGATTCTATGATATTATAATCAAAATATACTTATACAGCATGCCATCAGTTTGGAGGAAGAAAAACACATGGTTTATTCAATAAATATGTACTTTTATACTGATTAAGCATCTATTGCGCCACCTGCATTTGATATTTGATGCGTCTTAATAGAATTTATATCATAGGTTTCATAGGTTTTGTATATTTTATTTTTAGGTTTTTATTAGGTTGTGAATGCTTTGTCATCTACTCTGAATCTTCAAGAAAGGAGAACCCATAGATGTGAAAGCCATAAATATCTAGTACTATTTTCTCAAATTCTATTGCAGTTGTTGCCTTACTGTGAGATTTCCCTTCCCTCTATTCCTCAGAACAAATGTACCAGGTACTGGCCTGAGCCGGGGACTAAGAAGTCGTACGGAACCCTCCTCATCAGGCACCTGTCTGAGACCAACTTCCCAGACTACACACTGAGGGAACTAGAGGTCACAAAGGAAGGGGAGGTATGGCGTGTTTGGCAAATTCTTACTGTCTATGGCTTGAAGTTAAGATTTAAAACAGGCAAAAAATTTTTAAAGCTATATTCAGCAATGTAGTGATCATTTTTACATTGAATATTATTATCTATCATAGTTATTTCTTAATAAATTCCTTTGTCTTAAGTTATGCCAAAAGCAGTACAAATTTGTATACACTCATAGTATGGACACTCCACAACAGCATGACAGTAGTATATATAAAGTGATTGATACTTGGAAACTAATATCTTACATTTTGTATCAGCTTCCAAGGTCCTAACGTGGGAAACAGATTTAAGCAGGTTTTGCATATCTTTCCTTGAAAAATACTGATTGAGGAGAATGTTTGACTGAAAAATGATGAACTAGGATACTTGGAAACTAATCTTACATTTTGTATCAGCTTCAAAGGTCCTAATGTGGGAAACATATAACAGATTTAAGCAGGTCTAACAGATTTAAGATCTGTCACACTTTGGAGCCAGGGACATTTATGCCGTTTTTTACCTAACAGGTTGAACGAACCAAGCTGAACTTTTTTTAAAACCAAATTTAACATTATTTTTCCCCAACCGGGGGTTAGACGTGCTTGCAAGTCTTTTTTTGAAGCAGGATTTTTATGGCTGGATGCTCTTCTTAACGCCAACCCAAACCCTAGTAGGGCCTAGGATCCCTCTAACTGAGGGGGGAAATGCGTGTTAAGTGCCTTTCCCAAGGGCACAACGTCTGGGTGCATGTCCGGACATATCTGGGTCCAGCCCTGGGGATTGAACCTGGGTATTCTTGCTTGACAGTCGGACGCTCTATCCACTACACCACACAGACGCCACAACTGATTAGTGAAATCTGGTGTCTGTTTGAAGTGTGGGATCAAATTTTTCAGATTACAATCAGAAGATCAAAATATCTTTATTCATATCTGAAACCCAAAATAGCCCTATAAATATTTAGTTCCTACCACCTGCATGGAATATAAAGTAAACAGGACATTTTTCAGTCAAGATTGGAATATTTTGACAGGTAACTAGTTGCTGTGACAGTATAATTACTGAATCGTTGGATTGTTGCATGATTATGAGGGAGGACAGAAATTTAAAATATAAAATGCTATTCATAGCATGCTCTGTTAGTGAGATGATATAACATAATCACTACAAAACGTACCTAAAACTGTTCCATAGAATAATTTTGATGATTTTTGTGTGTGTTGGATGTTTTTACAATTTTTTGTTTAGGGACACCAAATTTGGGCACATATCATTGAAATGTGTCTTTTTTTGGTGGATATAACATATAAAATACAACGCTGTGTATTCTGCATCACCCTTGGTCCCAGCCCTCCCACGAATCGGATCTCCCTCCGGCCATCACGGTTGGGCTGATACCTCGGGCGATATGGAATACACCATGTTGTATTCTATATGTATCAGTTAACAGCATCAAAAGATGATATTATTAACACACTGATTGAATAGCCAGCTCTGGACACGTGGAAGTGAACAGGTGCTTTCCTTGATTTTCGTGCTTTTGACCTTTGAACGGCTAGGACTTTGAGTATATGACTATGACTCTGTTTTGACGCATCAGACTTTTATGTTTACTGTATGTTGTCCACTCTTGTCTTACTGTATGTAACAATGTCTTGTGTAATTTTTGCTGGGCCCCCTTGGAAAACAGCTAATGTAATCTGAATGGGGCTAACCAGCCGTCTTAAGATGAAATAAATAAATAAATAAATTCAAAAGTCCTCGCCCAATGGTGACTACCGGTATCTGCATTTTGTATTTTTGTATTTTTAGAACAACCCCCCGCGCACCATCTACCACTACCACTTCAAAGCGTGGCCTGACCATGGTGTCCCCGGGGACCCTGGCTGTGTGCTGAACTTCCTCCACGAGACAAACACCAAACAGGAGAACATCCCGGATGTGGGACCAATGGTAGTGCACTGCAGGTACTGGGCACTCTGTTATGTAGTGGGGAAGTTTGTGTTTGAAACAATTTTGTAGCACAGTAGTTACTGTAATACATTGGAAATGCATGTTTATTGGTGTAATGAATTCACAGTGAAAAAGTCACTGTGAAAAACAAAATAAAACCATCACAAACATATAAAGATTTGACAGTAAAAAAATAATAAAATGAATTGATTACCAATGACACTATTTAAACTACAAATTGGTGCACTTGAAAATGCATTTATATTATTCTAATCCTAATTTTAAGACAACCTGAATTAAATCCTTCTGCACTGAGGGTTAATCTAAATATGGGGAGAGAAATTGGTTCAATTCCATCTTCATGTACCTCTTTATTTTCAGTGCTGGTATTGGGAGAACTGGCACATTCATCGTTGTTGACATCATCCTCAACCTGATCAAGAAATTTGGTAAGTCATTATCTAAGCAAGATGTACAATGTTGGCAGTATGCGTTTAGCATATTTTCCAATTGAACAGTTTACAATTTAGGTACTATGACTTGTACAGTGTTCAGACATGCTGTAGACCATGTGCATATACTGTATTTTTTGTAGAAGGCGCACACAAACACACAGTCACTTCACACATGCAATAAATCAGTCACCTCCAGACACTATTTTTCATGTAAAAAGGTATCGAAAAGTAAAGAGAACCATGTTGTAACTGTTCCAGGTCTGGACTGTGAGATTGACATCCAGAAGACCATCCAGCACATGCGGACCCAGCGGTCAGGAATGGTGCAGACAGAGGCTCAGTACAAGTTTGTGTACATGGCCGTGCAGCACCACATTGAGACGGTGTCCAAGAGAATAGCCGCACAGACGGTCAGTTCTTCACTGCGTCACATTTTGAACTTTATTTGTTACACCACATACATTGTATAGCTGACTGAGACTTGCGGTAATAGGCTGGATTGTGTCTGCATTTAAAAGTCAACTTTTCCAACTTCTTTAATCATTCTCACTTATGTGGGACATTACTTGAGTTTGCCCCAGATAGTGACCTGACCTTACCTTACCTTACCTTACCTTACCTTACCTTATACCTTACCTTACCTTACCTTATACCTTATACCTTACCTTACCTTACCTTACCTTACCTTACCTTACCTTACCTTATGTTAACCTTACCTTACATTAACCTTACCTTACCTTACCTTATACCTTACCTTACCTTACCTTATACCTTACCTTACCTTACCTTACCTTACCTTACGTTAACCTTACCTTACCTTACATTAACCTTACCTTACCTTACCTTACCTTACCTTACATTAACCTTACCTTACCTTACCTTACCTTACCTTACCTTACATTAACCTTACCTTACCTTATACCTTACCTTACCTTACCTTACGTTGACCTTACCTTACCTTACATTAACCTTACCTTACCTTACCTTACATTAACCTTACCTTACCTTACCTTACCTTACCTTACCTTACCTTACCTTACATTAACCTTACCTTACCTTACCTTACCTTACCTTACCTTACCTTACGTTTACCTTACCCTACCCTGCCCTGCCCTGCCCTGCCCTGCCCTACCCTACCCTACCCTACCCTACCCTACCTTACCCTACCTAATACCTTACCTTGCCTCATTACCTTACTTACCTTACCTTATGTTTTTCCCACAGAAAGTTGCAGGAAGAGACTACACCAACATCAAGTACTCCAACGAGGATGCAGGAGGCATGGACCCCCGGCTGGTCAAACCCCCGCCCGGTCCCACCTCTCCAGCCATCCCACCGGTCTCAACCGGCCCTCCAACCGCACCCAGACCGGAACAGGCCAAGACACTTCCACAGTCAGTCCACTAGATACAACTCTGAAGCATTACAGTAGCAAGTAATGTTTGGGATTTTAACTATTCTACTATGTCAGACTCTGCTATTGTGACAATATCTTTCAGTTTTTCACAGTCTGCAGTTCAAATAAAAGATACCATAAATTCTTAGAACAGTCAACAAAGTCCTTTTATTTCCCTTTTGTTACTTCAGGTTTATGTAATTGTGACCAAGGACATACATGTAAGACTGTGTGAAAAACAAAACAAAACAGGGATGCCATGAAAGTTGACATTTGAGGCAAAAACTGATAAAAATAATCCTTCCTCTTTCATATCCTACTGACTTACTGACCCTATTTTTCATACCTACAGGACTCCAGAGCCAGAGAAACCAGTGTATGAGAATGTTGGAAAACTGAGAGAAAAGGTACAGTATCATGTAACTGTTATATGTAAGTTTGACCTGATGTAAGCATCGAAATACTTGAGCTCAATTTTACATTCATGTTTCTCGTTTGCTTCCCTTGCAGCAAAACTTCCGGGAACCTCCTGTACCCAAGAAGCCGACGTAACAGTCGTTTCAACTCTTCTGGGGATAGACTTCAACCACACCAATCACATACCTGCAGTGAACAGCATCAGTTTGAAAGTCTTCAGTTTGACCAATGAAAGTTGACGTAAGAAGAGCATCACAGCTGTGGAGACAATGAAATAGTACAATTCTTTTTGTCATGTTGTGCAACAAATTCCCTGAAAATTTCACAGCTAAATAATCTGATGATCATAAATTGACTCCAGTATCACCATATTAATTTTGAAACCTTGGAAATTTTTATTATCGTATTTTATTTACTTGACTTGACATACATAACTTCAAATTGCTAATTCTGAATGCATTTATGAATTTTAGAATTTTATGATATTTGTTGGAAAGAGCTTTTTCCTAGTCAATTATGAGAGGAATAATTCTGAGTATCACATTGCTTTAAAAATGCAAATAAGTATAATTGAAATGTAGTTATATTTAAATGAAATTTGATGAGGACCAATATTAGGATACAAGAATCATGTGTCAAATCTAGGACAACATCTAATGTTTGTCCATAAATAATGAAGTGAAAAAAAGTTTTTGACATCCAATTTAAAAATGCTTCTCTTTCATATATATACATTGGTCAGTGTTTATCCACCATACTTTAAGAGGACCATGCAAGAGTCTATTACAGGTCACAAATTACTTGTTTAGGTCACACCGACTTAATTTTATGGATGACATCCTCTGAAACCTCCAAACTAGTGCGTGCGGGCGAAAAAAAAGAAAAAACCGGCCAAAAATAAAAATGCTACTAACCACAGGAATACAAAGCCGCTATTATGAATTTGGCGCATTACATAGCGATGTACAATATACGACAAGCCGGCACATGTTGGCTTTTTGCAGACTTCATGAATCGACACTGTACGTACATGTACTGAGTTCTTGACTCGTGGAGCTTCGGCAGCCTGGATGCCTTCCTCCAGAGTTACCACCGGCTTCGTTGTCGCTAACTACCTTGGACTACCCAGGCCAAAAGTAAGGCCAGAGCCTCGGAAGACGTGATTTTTTTTTTTTTGTTGATCAGGCAAAAATCAATGCGCGCACGGATGTCATCCATAAAATTAAGTCGGTGTGGCCTTATTTGCTAGCCCAAAACACCAACATGGCTACTGACTATCACATTACAGACTGGCCCTCTAAGCCAGCAATGTATTGGTTGTTCCATTGACTTATGCCACAGCTGTGTTCTCTCTCATGTCAACTCGAAATCAAACATTTTCCTCTCCCAGTAACATTTCTGTATCACATATAAAGTCAAAGTTGTAAATCAGCTCAACCTATCTGTGTTTTGTACAATTGTTTGTAAATTTTATGGCTCTGTGAATGTTGTACAATGTGGCTTATATATGCTTTGTGTTGCAAGGTGAACTTTTGGTTGCATCAGCTGGAATAATACAGCCAAACATAGACTAAAATGTGCTTATAGCCCTTATAAATATATATATAGAAATATTCTTGGTAATCAGTCTTGAATATTAATACCCAGTAAATCACACTTTCTTACTGTAGAAAAGCAGCATCTTTCCAAAAACTTGATTGTGTTTTGTGTATTAAATCAGTAGGAGACATCTAATTACTTAGTATACTTTATGCAATTTCCTTTCTTATCATGATACATGTATCAGCATGAAAGTTCATCTGAGTTGGTAACTTACATTATGAAAAACTTAAACTTTTCTCCAACTCAAAATTTGACTCACCAGAAATTTTCGACTGAATCACTCAGTCTTCCTCAGCTATCTGACCCAAATCCTGTGGACCCTTTGCTGACGTCACACGTGGGAAAAATCACGTGTCCACAGCATTTGGGTCAGATAGTTGAGGAAGACTGAGTGATTCAGTCAAAAATGTCTGGTGAGTCAAATTTTGAGTTGGAGAAAAGTTTAAGTTTTTCATCATGATACATGTATGATGTACATGTATGGTACATGTATTTGTTGTTCATCGACAAAGGTTGCTAGACTGATTTTTTTGTCTGTATTAAAGTTGACTTTCTGTGTAACCCTTAGTTTTGATTTGTTCTTGAAGGCATTATTGTGCAGGTTTCTTAAGTTTTACCCTTTTGAATCATTAAATTTTACATCCTCCTCTTTCTACATTCACAATCCATGTTACTTTTAATTAATTTGAAGCACACAGAAGTAGCTGTTTGGCTGCCAATTCTCTATTGGTTACAAGGTTAGGCAGCAGGAAGAAAGTTAAATCTTACCCAGAATCTGTACTCACAGGTATTATGAATGATCATATATAATTATTCCTTTCATGAATGTATGTGCATGAGGATGTAACATTCATGAACAATAAAGATTGTTCCTGTAAATTTTAATAATGTGACATTGCTTATAATAAGAGGTGTGCCAGGAAGGATTAGCATGAAGATTTCTGTGAAAATCTTTCTTTGGTTTACTTTCTTGTCAACATCATTATTTGCTGTTAATACCATTTCCTGCTTCCATTTGTGTAGATCTATGGATAGTATATTCTTTGAGAAAATTTGTATTTGCAAAATCATGCCCGAAGGCTACTTGCCAGTTCATGTTTGCTATATAAGCAGTCAGACCAAACAAACGCGTTGCGTGACTGGTACGTTTCCAGATGACGTAAGCAGACCCTTCCCTACAATACCTGGAACCACAGGAAACCAGGCAATGTTTGGTGTTGACTGCCCAGCCTAGTACATAATTAGTACATGTACATGTACATGCAGTCAGTCAAGACTGAGGAAAGCCACCCCAAAAAGCCACATTAAAAATCCATCTCAAAAATCCACCTCGTACTTCTGAAAAAGAGTACTTATAGCTGTCAGATACTAGAGTACAGGTTGTACTTACCAACTTCATGTTCAGGATTAGGGTTTTGCCAATGGATGGTTTAGGCCACACCAATTTAATTTGTTGGTTCTCAGATTTTTTCTGAAAAAATATGAAGCGACAGGGCGAAAAAAAATAAAAATAAAAACAGGTCTTGGCATCCCATTATAGGCTTAAATGCTACGGAATGAGCCATGAAGTCAACACAAAAGGCTGAGTTAAAATTTAAACATTGAATTTTGAACTTTTAATCACTGCAATGATAGATGGGAAAACTGTAACAACTAGGAAGAAAAGGACTTTCCTCAACTGTTGGGGGCAAAACATGAACATTTTTCAGTCGATTCAGGACCAGAATCAAATTTTTTTTTTTGCAAATCAGAAAAAAATGAAGAGGCGAATCCGAGAACCAACAAATTAAATTGGTGTGGCCTTACTAGTTTTCATATGCATATTATATTTTAATTTTATCTTACTATTCTGAATTATTTTTTGGTCACAGTGACATACACTTCTGTCAATCCTTCCTGGTCATTCTCTGGACTCATTTTTGCAGTATAGATTTTTGTGCTTTTTACCAAGCAAACAAATAACAACAGCACAATATTATTAATAGCCAAGATGGTTGTGATAAAGGTGGAAGGGGGAATATCATTCTTTGTAACGTTAATTATTGTATTATAAGTAAGGTCTATGGGACCAGAATGTTATGACCTAAATGTTAAATCTTGCCCAAAAAATTTGATGTTTCCTTCTTTAAATTTGTTTTATGCATGCTAGGTACATTGAAGCTCTTGAAAGATTTTATATTGTTTTAAAGCATTCTTCTACTTCAGTTGACAAACATTATCAGTAGAACAGTGACAGTATACATGTATGCTGCGTCTCATCTCAGAAATTGTAAATGTCCAGAAAATATTCACCTGTGCATTGAACAAGAAATTGCTAGCATATATAAGTTTTGTTGAACCATGAATAGCAACTAATCAATGTTCCAATCAAATCTGGTCCTATAATGCATCCTTGTGGTGCACATGTCCTCTTTGACCAATGAAATGTTATCCTTCAAAGGAGGACCATCCCATTTTGGGTCAATCTTGGGGTGTTTAGGGAGCCAAAATTGTTTATATTTTTCATGGCAAATATGACAATGTTATACTTTCATTGGAATCTACTTTACATTGTGATTAAGATACCATGAACAGTTGTTGCCATTATGTATTTCAGGAATAGTTATACATTTGGATAATGAGTCTTTGTATGATGTTATGCATTCTTGATAGACCTCTAGCTCACTAGCTTCCTGTGCTAACTCCAGTTAAGATTATAACAAGGTACAAATGTTATTTTGCAAAGGGATGCTTGTCACAATATACAGCAAAGATTGTTGCAAGAATTTTATTGAATTTTATGCACATATGATGAAACTGATTTAATTGCAGCTTGATTTGTTGTGTAATAGTTGATAGTATATGCCACTCCTTTTTTCTTAATTCTGATACTCTTTGAAAAGTCATTTGACATTTGGAATATTTTTAATGTGCTGTTGCCAGTCATTGACCAGATTATTGTGTAAACTTATGTGTAGTAATGTCAGGTATAACTGAATGGATTTGGCACAATGTATATTGTTTGGCAGATTTGTAATACTAGTAATCAAACTGATGTTGATGTGTATACAATGAATCTTGAAATATTGTCTTCTTTTAGAACATTTAGTTCACTGAAAAATCTGTCGAAAACAACAACTAAAATTGACCTCAAACTTGTTACTGAGCACAATGTCAATGTCAGGCTAGCAGAATGAAGTCAGGTTACTAAGGTCTAAGGTGTCAAATATCTGGACCAAGGTGTGCTAGATTTCAATGGAACGTATGTTATGGTGATCAAATGATGATCAAAGTAGTAGTTCAGATATTGTGCATTGAAATAATAATCATATTATTAACTTCTGAGAATTTTCCATGTCAGAAGATATTTGAGGGAATGACCATAATTGTCCTCACATATTCCATTGAAGAATGCTAGGAGTTGAAATTGAATGCTGTACAATTTGACGGAATTACTACAGGTGAAAATATTGTGTGATAAAAAAAAGACGTTGCAACAATTTTGAGCTTATTAGGGTATGGAGCTGTTCATTAGATCGTTAATTAATGCATTAAAAGAAAGAAAACGAAGCCAGCTACATGTATGATTACTATCATGTATTGTAGGCATCCTTCCATCTCGAAAGATGTGCTGTATGTCGATGTTAATATAATAAATCCTATGCTATTTTAATGAAAAACACCTTGCTCTTATCTTTTATAGTCATCAGAATGATTAACTGTGTTACATAAAAATAGAGTCATATAACCATAAATAAGCATAACTATTTCTATTGTCCTTATTGTCTACTGGTTTTATTTATCAGTTTTGTTGTCGTGCATGTGCGTCATGAATTTTGTTGTGCCATGATTTTCTATCTTGAAATGAATAAAAAGAAAGAACTTTAAAACTAGTGAAGTAACATTTACAAAGCAAATGTATAATGTTTACCTTCGGACATGGTCTGCTCTGTTAATTTTTACTCGAACACATTCATATACATGTACTACTAGTATATGGTGACAGGAGCAGAGCAGACCATGAAATTGCAACATTATGTAACCCAACACCTGTCACCATGGTGACAGGTGTCAACAAATCATGTCATTGGCGTCAACAAATCATGTCATTGGCCAGGTCAGAGGTTATAGTGTTTGGGACAACATACACTTCGGTAAACATAAAAAAATAATAAGCATGACTGACCGACAAATACAACTTGTACTTGGATAGCCCTGAGCTAAGGCTTTATCCTGGGTGTGGGTCTAGTTTTATGATGCCACTCCATGTCTCAAGGAAATGAAAATATGATACCTCACCTTACCTCAGGGTCGTTGTGGCACCATATGATACACTGAGGGACAAAGCACCGTTTGTTTGGGGAAAGTCTATTAATAGATTACTAGAGTACAGCCATTGGTCTAGCACCTACTGACGTCACCGGGAGTGGGCGGGAAGGCTGGTACGTGACGTCACAAGTTTCCGGTGTAGGAGGAAGTAATTTGCATAAAGGTGCCCCGTGTACCGTGAAACTCGGCGAGGAAACCCCGTTTTATACACCCAGTCGCCGTCTACGAGGGTCTCAGTTCGAAGGGCAGACTTGGGCCTGGAACTGTGACTTGTCGTGGACACTCGGTGAGGGGGCAGTCAACCACCCACCAGCGCGGGTACAAGTTGGGCCTGACCTTTGATATCATATTTAACCCTACACATATCAATCACCGAGTGACAGGATCTCCAGACATCGTGAGTAATATTTAATATGTTGTTCTCAGTTAGTTATTTGCGAACTATTCTGAGTAAGCTACTACAAAAACACAACTGAGACGGTTTTTTTGTCCAGGCTATATGTCGACTTCGGTTAAAAACGAGCTTCCGCTGCCCTTCCAGTGGCGCACACGTGTTTTTTGGTCCGATCCCAAACTTTTCATACCCCGGCCGGTATGAGTGTGACACTCCAGGGATAGCCTCAAGCAGGATTCAGATGCGACTGGAAAGACTAAAAGTTGGCCAAGATACAAAGATACATGTAACATGCCAGGGGAGTTTAAGTCCGCTGCGAACTTTAGTGAACTCCCCTGACGTGTTTACATAATCTGTCTATTTGGCCATTTTCTACTACTAATCTCCTACCACTGAAGCCCGGCAGAGGCTATTTCAGGGTATAGACCTAATACCAGTACGTTTTATTGCTTAGCCAAGTTGGTTGTTAAAATTTCGCTTTTTAATGTCAGCTAACTGTACTTTGCGGTGCCAGGCTGCTAATACAAGTCGATCTGAGACAGGCCAAAAAGTATGTCAGAGACATCATGGCGCGAGCGAGACCAAAGTCCTGAGAACTTGCAGCTGTTGTCGACACGTCATTTTGATACTGGTGCGTTTCATGGTGACTACATACTACTAGATTTTACAACTCTTTCTGACAACGCTAAAACTGACCTTTTACTCCGTGGCAGTACCGCATTCTCATCAGTTGTAAACTCCAATATATTATCACTTACCCAAAACTTCATCACCACATCAGAACGTTTTTAAAAGATTTCAATTTCCCCCTTTGTTATTTATGTACTGTGTCCTCTCTTTGCCATCATTTACCATTGGGTGGGGAACCGGACCTGCGCTCTTGAATTTCTTGTATTTACTGTTTTTTGCCTGTCTTAAAGTTGCGATTGTTTTTTTTTTCTTTATTATATGTATTTATTTAGTGGTGCCGTCAACATAAGTGCTTTCCACTTGAGTGCGGCACCACCATGTCCTGTATCTTTTTTTCATGTGAATGAATAAATAAAAAAAAATTATATATATATATATATATATACCCACAATTTGGCAGAAAATTGCGTGCCGCACTTCGTATCAAATTGTAAGTTCCTACATACAACAAGTTTCCTGTCATAAAGGCAACTTGGACACGACAGTACACGGTACACCTACATGTATGGCGCACCCTTTGTATTCGGAAAGCTTTAGGCTATAGCGCTAAACACGACATGTGCTTTCCAACCAATGAATAAACTATTGAACAATGAATGGACTATTGAACAATGGTGCGTTTGATAAAACGTTTTGACGTCCCCGATTAACTATCTTCAGACAAGCAATGTACTAGTAAGTTACTACTTCTGTCAGATACCCAAGTACCTGTGAGTCCGTGTTCTAGTTAGCTTTGGCCAATTTTGATCCACAGAATGTCAGTTCGATAAAAGGTTCCTGTGAAACAATTATTTTCCCATGACGGGATCAAGCCGAAGGTGTAGTGACCTTGCTATTAACAATGCACGGCGTGAAGCAGTTTGTCTGTCTTACAGTACACTATTTCTTCCAGTCCACGGGACAACATGGGCCCCTAGGGCCCTCCCCTCCATTGTCGGCGGGCATTGGGTGCGATTTATGCAGGCAGGGAGACACAATATTTGTTCATAGCTATATATATAGAAACGAGACTCATTTCAAAATACATGTACGTCATCTGGCGTGGTTTCGGTGGCACCAAGTTGAAGGGAAAGTTCCCTTGGAGCTCTCTCCACTATTTTGAATTAGTCAGTTCTCGTCCCTGAGGCCAAATTTAATTACTAGTGAGAGCTAGATTTGGTCCGCTAGAAAGTACAGGGTGCGGCAAACCACTGTACTTTCTCTCTATTTGTTCTTGGGAAATACGAGTTTTAAACACCGTCTCTATGATCTTTTATTCTTGGTTGATAACTCTGATGTTTGAAGGCATAACTGTTTCTTGTTCTGTTCTGGGCTGGTATCAGATACTTAGTGGTTGGTACGTCCACCAGTTTTTAGTCATTTTGTACATCATGCACAGTCTGGACATTCTTTGTCTGTCTTCCAGTGACCCTACTGTAGGTTTCGGGTTTCCGTAAACCCAAAGCGTGCCAGGCTAGCCTGCCTTTTCCGCAAACCCGTAGGTTTCTTTTCATTTCCGTTACATTTAATCTCCAAGCAGATCCCTTTCGGTGGCAAAAAGACAGTATCAAATTGGCCAGGCAGTATCCATTAGCTAGAGAAGGTCGCCGGCCACCGACTGGGGGTACCGACAAAAAAGGGCCATATATAAAAAGCTAACGATCATTCCCCCACAACCTCTGCTTGGAGAGTAGTTACACTAGCACCCCTTTCATAGTTGTTCGTGCAGAATCTTGCGGCTTGGTTCTGTACCCTTTCCAGTTTATCTTAATGTTTTTCTTTGTATATGGATCCCATACGTCATTTTCTCTAAAATTAGACATGTGCCCCTAGCTATCACAGTTCTTGTGCTTCGTGCTTTTGGACTTTACACACGCAAGCAACAAATCCTTGGCCTGACACAGGTGTCATGAAAACAACTACACCATTGTCGGTAGCGTGAGAATTTGCCGGCGGCGAACAAAAAAAAAGACCATGGTTGGTTTCATGGTATGGGACTGTAACAAAACCTTGTGGCAAGCCCCCCTAATTCGTACATACATGAGGTGTTCCTAAGTTTCGCAGGTTAGGCCACACTGCCTTAATTTTATTGATTTTCGCCTGTTTGAAAAAAAATATCACGTCCTTTAAGACTCTGGCCTGGCTCAGGGCCAGTCCATGGTAGTTAGCGACAATACGGAGCCGGGCACCCAGGCTCCACGACTCAAGAACTCAGTACATACGTTCAGTGCCAATTCATAAATTCCGCAAGAAGCCAGTATGTGCCGACTATGTCGTATACGTCGCTAAGTACTGCCGCAAATTCACAATACCAGCTTTGTATTCCTGTGGTTTAGTATATTTATTTTGGCCGGAATTTATTATTCGCCCGCGCGCAATAGTTTGGGGGTCTTCAGAGGATCGATGTCATCCATAAGATTAAGTCGGTGTGGCCTTACAAAGAATGTTCGTCTCGAGCAGTATGTACAGTTAGCAGAATAGTGTATGGCAGAAATAAGGTTTGTTGTTCAATTATACACTCTTGAAGTGGCGTATTTTGCATATACTCGTAGTAAACATTGATTCAAGTATCTATTCTTTTCCTGCTTGTCAACTTTACCATACATTATATCCATTTTTCGTTAGGACAATAGGTGTCAAGCCACCGGGAGCAAAAGTCATTCCAATAACTATAACCAGTGACGTAAAAATAATCTACGAACAAGTGGTTTAGGTTTTGTTTGTTGTTACAGAATGGGCATTTGTCTGAGTTTGAACTGATGTACACTCTAGTTTATATACAGTCATATATAAAACTTAAGACATGTACATTATCATGTAAGCCATGTTCCATATATATACATGTACTATATATTACCTTTTTTTAAATAGTATAATGTTATTTTCGATACATAGACTATGTATCGAAAATAACATTATACTATTTAAAAATTAGAACTTGTAAGTAATACTGCAGACGTGAGAGTAGATGCTATCTAGATATGTAGTACTGAAGAGTTTGCCATGCATTGTACCCTTTACAATTGTTGTGCAATAAAGATTGACTTGACTTAAATGTTCTTTAGATAGCATGATATCGATGAGTTAAAATGTTATCTAATTCATCAGGTATTCAAGATGCCAACTGGAAACAGAATGTGGCTGTGCCTTGCCATCCTGATACTTCATGCGCTGAGCAGTTCCTGTACAACAAGTCCTCCTACAGCTGAACCGTCAAATATGGCTACTCCGACCGAACCATCATTTCAGACTACTCCAACCGATCCGTCAGTTCAGGCTACTGTACCCCAATCGACAGAATACATGTACAACTACGACTACCCTGGTGAGTGGGTAAAACTTAAATTTCTTTTAGGCGTGTATGTTTTTGAGTGTTCGCCTTTGCTTTGTCGTCATTTTATGCAGTAAAGTGACAGGAAGTGAAGGTAAAATGCAAACACAAACTGAAGAACATGTAGTGAAGGTCGAATTGGAGGTAAAATGGTCTCCCCGCAGGCTAAGGCCATGTTGATTTGATTATATGGATGACATCCCCTGGGAACCACAAAACTGATGCGAGCGTGCAGATAAAAAAAGTTTGGCAAAAAAAGTTGCTATCATTATGAAATCTACGTGATTATGAAGATTGAACAAATGACGCAGAGTATGGTATGGCGAATAATCTAGTCTTCAAATTCATTTCTTTACATTTTCGTCTTGTTCGTTGGATTTTTTGGCATTCTACGACATTGGTATCATTTTCCAATATTTTTGTTGCAATTTATGGTATAAATTTGCTCATTTTGCAACTATTTTGTACGATTTACAGTATGGTCGAAAACTTTCATGCGCGCGTGGATGTCATCCATATAATCAAATCAACATGGCCTAACACAGACGTACAGAACTCACGACTTGTGAGGTACTTTCGGTCCCGACACTAAACTAAATTGTTTTCCATTTCACAGACTACTCCTCCGGATACGATCCCTACGACCCATGTGACGGCTGGCAGGACAACCTGCAAGACCTTCATTTCGATCGTGCCGTGACTACCGAGTTTACCATCCTCACGTACGTACATTATCATTAACGAGAAAATCGTCACAAAAATAAAAAAGAAGAAAGTTATTGTCCTAAATTCAATCCACTCATGCTTTTTGAAACCTGATGGTCGAGATTTTTTTGTTCATGGATTGAGTGAAGCATGATATTGCATTTTGAAAGATGTTATAAGATTAAGACCTCAAAATAACAGTTTGGGAATAGCAGGGAAAATGTAGAGACCACGAAAAAAAAGAATATTACGAACGTTTGTAGCTACATCGCTATAGTCATTTGTCTATTCTTCGAATTCATCTGCGTCTTCAGGTAGTTTTGTTGGTCCGCCTGACTTAGAATTCTAGATCTCTGGACCGATACTTTCTCAACTTCCAACTTCTTATACCAACAAATAGAATGTATGTCATCTTCCAATCATACCACTCTCTGAGAAGTATATTAATTTACAAAATTCCTGTTTCTATTCACCAGGTGTCCTTACTCAGAATGCTGGGATTTCCAGACGACCACGTGGTACAAGGAGGGGGTCAGATACAAGTGGAAGAACACAGAACTGATCCAGCAGACTGGAGACAAGCGGGAAAAACTCACCTTCTGGAAAGTGTACCGTGACGACGCGGGAAACTACACGTGCGAGATGACCAACGGGACGCACACTTTCACCGGTTCCATCCGGCTCAGCACCAGAGGTAAGTCTGTGTGGAATATTCACAGCACAAAAACAATATTTAAGCCAATTTTACGAGCTACGGAAAGAGGCATTATGCCATTAGGGGTGGAGATATCTTTAAGCCAACTTATCAACGAACTACGGAAAGAGGCATAAAGCCAAAATATTTTGCCATTTACGAAAGGCAACTTAAAGACAAATCTTTTCGAAGTACGTAATGATCAATTACAGGTGTGGACTTTTTCATCACACTTTACTTTTCGGAAAGGCAACTGAAAGCCAAATCTGACCTTTACGTAACCTCTCCACATTTCAGTTAGAGCACAGCCATCTACCCTCAGCCAATCAGGGGCGAGGATTTTGCTGGTATGAAATCCACATAGTAGGCCATTTTGTGAGTTAGAGCACCTCTCTCCCTTGGGGCAGAGGTGCTCTAACTAACCAGGAATCATGTATCAGCCAATCAAAAGCCAGATTTTTTGCTCTCTCAAGGGACAGGGGTGCTCTAACCAACCTAATAAATCAGACTAACTTCAAGACGCCCACTTTCAGCATGTTATTTCAAGAGACACAGTCTTATCCTAGGGATATCAATAACAGGCATAAATGAGACCACACAAGATCATTTACAGGCATATTCTTGTATTCACAATGTGAAATATGCATCAGAAAAAACAACAGTAGAAAAAAAAACAAAGCTACGCTGAGCAAAAATTTCAGCAACACAGTAGACTAACATAAGAACAAAACTGGGCCATTCAACAGTATACGGTTGAAAACGGTTAATATATATACATGTTTGTATATAAAAATCAATGTGTCTTGCCACAATGATACGAATTCATTTAAACAACGCTACACTGACATTAAATTTCAGCTACACAGTAGACTAACGTTACAACAAAACTGGGCATCCAGCAGTATACACTGCAATACAGTTGAAAACGGTTATACAAATTTAGAAAAACAGTTTGTTTAAATACTTGCTACTGTTTCTTGTTTAGCCTAGGCTATAAGTTAGTAACAACAAACATTAGAAAAACAGTACAACAAAACTAAGCATTCAAGAAGTTAGATAAGTAAAAACAAACAACATACATGTAACTCAGAAGTCCATAGTGATTTTTAGTCCGTTCGGGTGTTCAATTGACAGGCGTGGAGCGCTGGCGCGTGGTAGAATGGTAGGCACGGTAGTAGGCACGTTGTTGAAGTTGTTGATGGTGGGCTGAACTCCAGTGGTGGTGGTGTTTTCTTCTGTTGTTACTGTACTGGTAGCTGGTTTCTTGTGCTGTGGTTTTGGAGGCTGGAGCTTGTTGCTCACGTCCTGCAGAAGTGTGTTACTGGGACGCTTGTAGGCTCTCACTGCATTTGACCTGTGGCCCGTCCGACCCATGATAGTCTGCTCGTCGAACCCGGCCTCCCACATCTGCGTGGCACAGGTCACCTTGCCACTGTGGTTGCTGATGTTTCTGCCCTGAAGGTTGATCCCTGCCTTCTCGAACATGGTCTTCATGTATGTCTTTAACTTGTTGACGCCGACGACTTGAAGGGAACATCTGGGCGGGTTGCTGTTGGCGAGGGGCCGTCGGTAGAAACTGCCACGTTTTTCCGGGAGGGCATTCAGATAAGACTCAAACAGGTGGACCACACACCTGGGGTTTGTATTATCGGCGTACTGCTTGATGGACTTGACGTCAACCTGTCGATGGTTGAGCCCCCCTTGTACATTTTTGCTCACGCGTCCAGTGAACTTCATGTACCGACCCGTCTGGTCGACGCCGAACGCATACTGTTCGACTTGTAGGTGCCTGTGTTCATCCATGCCGCGGAGGCCGAAGATCTTACAGTTGTAGAGGAATACACCATTGGATAGGCCGGTTGCTGTCTTGGTAGAGACTGTCCCGGTGGCCCACAATGTGTCCTCATCCTCGGGTGTCAGCGGGTCTGCTTGGCGCTTGGTGGTTCCAACTCCCTGTGCCGTCAGCTCCTTCATCCGGGCGTCTAAGGCCTTTCGGAACTCCGCAAATCTCGTGTCACTTTTGTCGAGAAAGTTCATGTCGTGTCGTGACAGGTCTTCCCTGAAATGCCGCATGATGGCCGCGACGATGTTATAAAGCGTTTTGGGAGGGTACGGCTTGCCATCCTGACGGCGGATCTCGAACACGAATCTCGATAGCCAGAAGCCCATCTCCTCTGGAGACGTTTCGCTGAGGTCCACCGGGATGATAAAGTAGTTATCCCCAGGCTCCACGTCCCCGACTGTGCGCAAGGAATTCTGAGCTCGCGCCCAGTCATCCCACACAGCCTTGCCCCACCGAGTGGACTGTTTGGTCTTCTCTGGTATCCTCGCCTTCCGCTTTTCCTCAATGGCAGAGGTGGTCATGGGGGGCACAAATCGGTTGGAGGATGATGGAATGGACAAATCTGTCTGTTGCAGAAACGGGTCCGGTTGTGAAAAAACCTCATCTGCAATGCCCAGCTGCTCCATCAGGTCATCTGTGATTTCCTCCGGCTCCGTCTTCCCCAGACCAACAGCCTCAAAAGGATCAGGCTGAGTGGCAAAGTCGCTGATGTCTATCCCGACATATTCTAAAAACTGGTCCCCAAACATGTTGAAGGAGGACATGGCTCGACTGTCTTCTAGAGCTCCAGTCTGCCAAGTGATGGGCCACCTCTAGAGATGGGCCAGTCTTCTTGGAAAGCCTGGGTCTCATCATCATCAAAAGGCCATTAATAATAATTGCCACCACTAGATGAACCCCAAAAGTAAAACCACATGTGGGATGGACAGGGTTTTTGAAATACAAAATCACTGGCACCAAAATTTGTGTTTATTTCACAGTACAAAATGTATATATTCAATAATTAAGTATGATTTGCTTCGGGAAGATAGCTGTGCTCTAAGTCAGTTCAAGGATGGGCGGATTGCTCGTTTATGTGGATATAGTAGACACCGCCCCGCCCATCCTTGAACTATTACTTAATGTAATATAAACAGTGTTATTTTCATGAGCTTTACAAGTACTGATCATTTTCCTATTTATTTATAACCAGATGTTTACAGGCGTCGCTTGAACCTTAAGGGCCGAGAGTTCTGCGCAAAGCAGAATTTGTTTACAAGCTCTGACTCTGCACAAATAACATTACTGGGCCATCTTAATTTTTCTTGTTGTTGTTGTTGTTGTTTACTAATCGGTGTTGTTTGATTGACAGACCCGGAGTCCACGACTGCGCCCATCATGCAGCCCGTCTCCCCACAGACTGCCTACCGACGCCCTGGCGGCAACGTCACCTTCCTCTGCCAGGCCAACTTCGGCGTGATAGGACCCGCACACTTCCCGCAACTTTACTGGACAAAGAATAACAGCTTTGTTCACGGTTCGGATACAACGTCAAGGTGATTAGACAAACTTATATGGTACTACGTACTAACATCGATGTTTCCCCACTTTACACACCTAAGTAATACAGACAAATTCACATTTTTAATGAACTTAGACAAACCCCCGATCCTTAAACTTGTATGTTCTTATCTTTTCAACATCACAGAGAAGCGAAGAGAAGTCGAAATTATGTAACAGACTGTAGTGCTAGTAATAGATTGATCTTGTCGTGTATATATTTGTGTATTCAAGTTAACCTTTGTACCTAACCCAGTGGGTATGTTTGTACAATAAAGGTCTTCATTCATTCATTCATTCATTCATTCATTCATTCATTCATTCATTCATTCATTCATTCATTCATTCATTCATTCATTCATTCATTCATTCATTCATTCATTCATTCATTCATTCATTCATTCATTCATTCATTCATTCATTCATTCATTCATTCATTCATTCATTCATTCATTCATTCATTTACTAAAACACTTTCCACCGGAAAAGAAAACTCACCTAATATCATTTTAATTCATCATACAGATAGCCAATACATTAAGAATAAACCTTCTCGTAAGATTAGCCAGAGCAATATATAAACAGAACGGAAATCCTTAATTCCTTGACCGCGGTACGTATCTACAACAACCTTTGTCAAGACCAAAACAGGCCCTGGGACCTTACGTGGGTAGCGTCATGATCAACAAGCTTGTGTCCAAAAGTAATTTGGAGGTTTATATTGACTACCGATCTCGATGAGTGAACCTGGTCGAAAGTAGTATAGACTGTGGACATGTTGGCATTTCCTTCCTTCCATAGTATTTGAATAACGTACAAGAAACAAACAAACAACTTTCTCTTACAGGGCAAACAAGGACGGCAGTTACAGCATGAACAACACCTTGACGCTAACCGACCTGACTGAGGAGGATTTCGGCGAGTACGTCTGCACTGCGCACACAACATTCGGATACGCACAGGAGAACGCAACACTAGTGAACGGAGGTGAGTCTCATACTGATGGCACTGAACAATGAATGATGTACCGTATACTCTCTCTCTCTCTGTCTCTCTCTCTGTCTCTGTCTCTCTCTGTCTCTGTCTCTCTCTCTCTCTGTCTCTCAGTCTCTCTGTCTCTGTCTCTCTCTGTCTCTGTCTCTCTGTCTCTCTGTCTCTGTCTCTCTATCTGTCTCTGTCTCTGTCTGTCTGTCTCTCTCTCTCTCTCTCTGTCTGTCTCTGTCTCTCTCTCTCTCTGTCTCTGTCTCTCTCTCTCCCTCTCTGTGTCTCTGTCTCTCTCTCTCAAGGAACACTAGTACTGTTGTTGTTCCATCGAGCAATGGAATATTGTTTGCTTCGGCAACAATCAAATCAGTAATAAAAAAAATTTGGTTTCCTATAAAACAGGAAATATGCTATTCACCCTCACGTTTTTGGCTCTTGATTTTTTTCAGACCCTCCCATAACAATCCAGGACAGGATCTTCCACCACGCCCACCCAGCTGCCATCACGTGTCCGCTGCTGTTCCTCGTGCTCGTGGCTGTGCTCGTCCTGGTGTACAAAACCTGCCAGCTGGAGATACAGCTGCTGTGGAAGGACTACTTCGCGCAGTTCGAGGATGACGGTGAATATGCACATCAGGCGTTTAAAACAAACAAACAAACAAACAAACAAACAAACAAACACACATTCAACAGAGAGAGTGAAAGAGAGAGACAGGAGAGAGAGAGAACGAGAGAGACATTCACAGACACAGACATTCAACTACACACACACACACACACACACACACACACACACACACACACACACACACACACACACACAGACAGACACACTCACACACACATACGTGTACACATTTACGTGCGCACACACACACACACACGCACGCACAACACAACACACACACACACACACACACGCACGCACACACGCACGCACACACACACGCACACACACACTCTCTCTCTTTCAAAGTGTCACGATTTCATTTTAGTTTCAGCCTTCATATTAGCTGATGAAATAAAAGGTGTAACTCTTATCTATTATAATTGTGTGTTGTATTTTCACAGATTACAAAAAATGTGACGCGATCAGAGAAGACTACACGTTTGACCTTGACCAGCTGCAGGGGACACACTTCAGTTTTGAGGTCCGTGCTTCCCGTGACGTCCGCATCGCGCTGTCCAATCAGAGGGCGTCTACTCCGGACATGTTCGAGATTGTGATTGGTGCAGAGTGGAACGCAAGGTGCGCATGTCAAGATGCTGTTCGAAAGTGAAAGCATAACTAATATCGAAGTAGATTGCAAGTCATTATGAGTGTGTTACAAATGTATTTCCATGTGATCCTCTACCTCCATGGTCTTTCTAATTATATAAACCCTTTAACGATTAGCTATCGAGTTTCATTTTCGTTTAGTACGTAGTCCATGACTGAACTAAGGGAAATGCAACGACTATGAAGCTTTGACAAAGCTCAGTGGTGAAACACATTTGACACAGACATGTGCCGTTATAAAATCATGTTTTGTAACAGAACATTCACATTCACCACTTCGAAACGATCTCACAATATTTCCTGAAATTGGCGTGAGCATTAGCCAAATCACGATAGGATGCCAATCCTCTTGTAGATTGCGAATCCTGGTGAAGTAAAAAAAAAAAAAAAAAAAATAGGAGGATGTTTACAGTACGTACGTGCTGAATTTACATGTCATTATGGTGTACGTAGAGCCTAGCCAAGTCGACCATTTCCTGTGGCCTCACAAGCAAGAGTTCAGTCATCCTGTTTTCAACCCCCTTTTATCTCGCTCTGCATGACATAGCAAGTGTAGTAATGAACCCCGCTAGCCAACTCAAGTTTTTACGCATTCATGACGGTCTTTATACAATTACAGTCTCTTTAGACTATCACAAATGCGTGAAAAATTTGGTTGGCTATATATAAACACACTATCAAACCTTCTTGTATTGTTCTTGGACCTCTCGAGTACAAAAAGCGAAGTGCGTAGTTTGTAATGGTATCTAATACACCTGTAAATGGTCTTTGCAATGTCTGCCTGACAAATCTGCAAGGACGTTGTAGGAACTACGTATACTTGGCGTCTTTCCAACTGCCCGCTCACAACTGTTTGTCTTATTTAATACTTTCTGCAGATCTCTGGTGCGGAAACAAGGCTACCTCCTGATGATGGTGGCCACACAGGACGTCCTGTCTCCCAAGGAGTGGCGCCGGTTCTGGGTCACCTTCATGGACGGCACTTTGGAGGTGGGTCGGCAGGGGGAGCTGGAGCCTTTCCTGCGCTGGCGGGATCCTGACCTGGCGAAGGTCAAGTACGTGGGCTACTCCAGCGGGTCGGACGACAAGGTCAAGCTCAAGTTCGCAGACTTAGGTAAGGGTCATCGGCAATTGACCAAAAATAATGTTGTGATTAATGTTGTACCAATCATGAAAGGGTGTTAGTTTGTGTTTTATTTGTTCGAGCCGCCCTTTAATATATGAAAGAGCGGATCAATTTGGCCCATGCAAAAACTAAGGTTCTGCGTGCACACGTGACAGATTTAACTTGTTTTTGAACAGAGAAACGACCAATTGCAAATAAAGCGGACACAAAGTACCAAAATAAAAATATTCACATTTTGGTACTTTGTACGTGTCTCGCTTCAAGTGCTTCTGTGTGCCCACTTAGCTTGGTCAATTCTCTGAAACTGCGGAGCGGTGATCATGATTTCACTATAAAAATATTTTTTTCTTCTAGAAATGTTGTCAGGTACTGATGTTGATTGATTATGCTGACGTAGGTACAAAGGACCATGACGTCATCATCCTGTACGACCAGGCCCAGCTGGGGTTCGTGCTGAACACGTTACGGGTGTTCCTGGAGGACACGTGTAACCTGGTGGTCGCCATGGAGGATCTGGACTTCGAAATTGGAATAGGTATTAAAGATTGCTACATTCTTTGTCTTCTTTGTAACTTCTTCGTTTCCAAGAGTGCTTATATGCGGCATATTCATGCAATCAAAAGTAGACATAGCATTTAGAGGATCTATATTCCTTATGGTACATGTATGTCGTCTAAAATAGCACTTTCGCTACAATTGTCAAGCTTGACGAAATAAAAAATTCTATAGGCCGCATGCGGACTTTCGTGTCAAATTGATAATGGATATGCTCAATTGCGTATAGGTTTATGGTTTATTGATAAACAAGGAACAAATCTGCCTTGCAGCAATAACTGAATTGCGCCGAAGTTGACAATCATCAAGTTCAGTAAAATCAATAAAAATTTATATATTATTATACGTGTATATACGAAGTTCAATATTATCGACGTCATTAACAATACTACAGATATAACATTTCAAGTATATTGTACGATCGGAAAATTTTTGCCATTTGAAGCATTTTTCCAGAAAATCAACTGTTTAAGTGCATGAAATAGTTCAGAGTCACATACTAGTCCTGGTAGTACCGGTAACCATCTGACTTGTTTGTGTTTATCTGTATCTTCAGACATCGCTGAGAACTGGGTGGAGTTTGTGGAGAAGGCGCGGCACTGCCTGATCGTGCTGTCTCAGGACTTCCTGCGGAACCAGTGGCTGCAGTTCGGCTTCTCCGTGGCGCTGGAGCGCATGTTAACCCGCAACAGCCGCATCACCATCATAGAGTACGAGACTGTCCAGGAGATAGAGGACTTCAGGGAATGGTGAGCCCCGTTCTTATCTTAAAGCAACTCGGATGTTCAATTTTGATCGTCACCTGCCCTTCGAAGGAATCTGCTTGAAGATAACTCCGCTCTGTTTTCGTAGATAGTTGGTAGGCTATTGGTGAATCATTGCAAAATATGGATCTTCTAATATCGAACTAAAGATTTAGTCTGGCTAATGCGTTTCAACAACTTAAACCTGATAGTGTTTTTCTACCACCATTTTGAAACAAAATTGAACACGACAAAGACTAGAATCATAGCCCAATCTTACGAGAGTGGTGTGCTCTGCTGTTGAATGCATTGTCTAGGTCTGTATAGGAATGGCCTGTTAGAAGTTCCAAATACATTGTCGGTGATGTTTCTTCATGGCAAATGGATGTTAAGGTTTAGGTAATTCGTTTACCGTTTATTATACTTTAAGTAGGAAAACGATTCTGTGAGGACTGGGGAACGTCCGACTAGGCTGTTTTTCTCAGGTCTAACATTTATGATCATTCGACTTGCAGGAAATCCCTCCGCCACACCATGAAGGCTGTGAAGTGCATCAAGTGGTCCGACACGGACTTGCACAGCCCCGCCAGCCGCTTCTGGAAGGAGCTCCGCTTCCAGATGCCGAAGAAGCGGGTGCCCAGCACGATCCACCGCCGCCGCACCACATGCACCACCGGTACCGGCAGCACCTGCAACTCCCAGACATCCCTGCTGCCAGCCCTGTCCTCCTCGGAAAGTACAGCTTCGTACAAGCCCGACATCATTCGGGTAGAGTCGGAGACCGTCGGCAACGGAGTCGGCGGTCATCGGGGAGGGCTGGGAAAAATTGACGTAATCCCCGAACATGAGTCGATCGACTTTGACAACAACGACGTTCAGCCAGCAAGCGCTGCATATCACTCACTGGTCAGAAGAAATGAGTCAAATTTGTCTGACAATGTCTTTTTCCCGAATGGATATGAGATTAGCTACCTGTGATCCTATATACCACGTATCCATATCCTAAAGAAAACATTTACATGTAACATACTTCTAACATTGACATATCGTTTTTGGTGGAGAATAAAACGTATTAGAAACTCTTTATTATGGATTTCATGTAAACTGGAGAATTCTATTATGATAAAACTTTACTGCCAAATTTTGATCATGTCACTTAACCGCCGTCTGTTGTGGTTTGTGAACTGAGATATTGTGTAATATAAGGGCGAGTTGTAAATACAGTGCATATCGATGTACTTACTGTATATGCTGCAACAGTACCTCTATATGGTACGTCTTCTTCTCTGTGCAAAGAAGTTGTTGGAACGTCTGTCAAAACTTAATCGTCTGTACCCAACAGTAGCCTGACTAAATCTTGTTTTTCGCCGGCTGCCCGATAGTGACAGCTCTTTCAGTGCACGTGCCAGACAAAGACCTTGTGTACACAGACTTTTTTTTACCTTGACATATCATTTTTGGTGGAGAAAGAAAAAACATTAGAAATGCCTTATAAAAGGAATTCATGTAAACTGGAGAATTTTCTTATGATAAAACTTTACTGTCAAGTTTTGTTCACCTCACTTAACCACCGTTTGCTATGGTTTGTGAACTGAGATTTTGTAAATACAATTTGATGTACATTGTACTTGCGGTATATGCTGCAATAGTACCTCTATATGGTACGTCTTCTTCTCTATGCAAAGAAGTTGTCCAAATGTCTGTCAAAACTGAATCGACATACACAACAACTACTGTACCTGTGCATGATGGGTAGTGGTGCAAACACGTAACAAGTTAAATTTCAGTAACTGCCAGATGTAAATAGTTTGAAATCTTGGTATGTGTATATCTTCTATTCCTTGTATTTTCTTACTTTTTTGATGTTGAAGAGAATTTATGATTAATCAGAACTGCCATATATGCATATTCCATTTACTGAGAAATCTTAGAGTGATCGATAACATAGGATGTACGTAACTTTAGAGATTGATGAATTAAAATGGCCTTACCATGGAAATATCACTGATTGGTACCTGTTTACAAAAAAATGTATTATGTATCATGAAATACACAGAGTGTGCTTATTTTCATAGCAATAAATATAGTAACCCAGAGTATATGAGATCATATGAGGCATAGTGTCGGAAGTTTCTTGTGTATTTTGTATAGGCAGGTGGTGGAATCTGCTTTATAGGTGAAAATAAAATGAATTCTATTGGTTTGAATATTGAGTTCGTACATCCATTCTTATCTATGATGTTCTTATATTTATATAATACGTTATGATAAAGAATGGTGGGGTACCATATATATCTATAAGTTAATACGTTATAATAAAGAATGGTTAGGGGTACCATATACCCGGGCAGGATTTGACCCCCCAAACTAAGAATGTCATGATGATATATATCACTTTCCATACACATTAAGCATATAGGAGAAGGCATCCGTTCTTCCTGGAGTGATATGATGAAATTTGCATATTAGTCATGACGTTAAATATAAGGTCCTAATTATAATGATCTTTTATTCTTCAGTTACAAGAAGACAAATCTCGTACCCTTCCCCAACTCTTCCCCCTACCCAACTCGTATCCTTCCCCAACTCTTACACTCGGCCCCTGAGGTGTCGCCAAAAAGTAGCTTGCAGCTCGCGCTAATGTTGATAGAGGACGCTTCTGCACGGACAACAAACGCTGTTTAGAGAGGTATGGCTTGGTCTAGAATATGGTGGGACGGCCACGAAAGACGGCCACGCCGCTATTGGTCAATTTCTCAGCAAGCTACAAAGCCTCCACGCTGCTATTGGTCGGGGTACCAGCTGCTGCAGTGAGGGATAGCTAGCGGTGGGGAGGGCTGCCGGAACAGGTGTTCTGAAATATATGGTCCGGCTGAAATAATCGGTCCGGGGCGTGGCCTAAAATGTACGAAGGCCCACACGCACATATCCCAATCAAGGCGATCGCGCGATTGTAACGCAGTTCAGTACATGTAACGATAAACAGGGTTCTGTAAAGTAAGCATTAACGTAAGATTGTACAATATCGCACATCATAACTTGTTTGTTAACTTATAAAAACCGTAGCGTAAGCATGAAAGAGACTATTCCTTTACAACTAGAATGTTAACCCCCTCTGATTTCTAAGCTTACAAAACAGTAAGTCTCTGCAATGACCCTCGAGCTCTTTGGTCCGCTAAAATTAAAACAGTTCTAAAACAATTCTAGATGTGGCAGACTGTTCCCACTTTTTCCAAATCTGAACAAGAAACGATTAAATGATTAAGCCTGACATAATTGGTCCGCCCTTCTGTTGCCCTATCTTATAAAACTTCTTCAGAACGCCTGAAATAAACGGTCCGCCCTCCTGAAAATCGCAATATTGCTATATCTTATGAAACTTTTTTTCTCTACTATATCATGGTCGAGATAAACATGTCTCGTGTAACCAGCGTCGTTATTCTTGACATTGACCCCTAATCTCTTGGATACTAGGGGCGGACCGATTATTTCAGCCGGACCAATTATTTCAGAACGCCTGAAATAAACGGTCCGCCCTCCTGAAAATCGCAATGTTGCCGTATAATATCTTATGAAACTGTTTTTTCTACTATATCATGGCCGAGGTAAACTTGTCTCGTACAATCAACGTCTTTGTTCTTGACATTGACCCCTAATCTCTTGGATACTAGGGGCGGACCGATTATTTCAGCCGGACCAATTATTTCAGAACGCCTGAAATAAACGGTCCGCCCTCCTGAAAATCGCAATATTGCCGTATAATATCTTATGAAACTGTTTTTTCTACTATATCATGGACGAGGTAAACTTGTCTCGTACAATCAACGTCGTTGTTCTTGACATTGACCCCTAATCTCTTGGATACTAGGGGGGGACCGTTTATTTCAGCCGGACCAATTATTTCAGAACGCCTGAAATAAACGGTCCGCCCTAGTATCTAAGAGATTAGGGGTCAATGTTGAGACCAACGACGTTGGTTACACGATACAAGTTTACCTCGACCATGATATAGTAGAACAAGCAGTTTCAAAAGATATTATAGGGCAATATTGCGATTTTCAGGAGGGCGGACCGTTTATTTCAGGCGTTCTGAAATAATTGGTCCGGCTGAAATAATCGGTCCGCCCCTAGTATCCAAGAGATTAGGGGTCAATGTCAAGAATAACGACGCTGGTTACACGAGACATGTTTATCTCGACCATGATATAGTAGAAAAAAAAAGTTTCATAAGATATTATAGGGCAACATTGCGATTTTCAGGAGGGCGGACCGTTTATTTCAGGCGTTCTGAAAAATTTACAGATCAAGGAAAGAACAATAAGACATATATAAGACAGATCAGAAACTGTAATACTAATCTTCCCTCTTGAAGTTAGTAAAAGTCAAGCTAATCGTGTGTTGTATAAAAATAACGTGTCGCAGCGTGTAGTGATAAGCTTTTGATCCTGTGGGCCTTCGTACTTTTAGAGCCACGCCCACTTCCTGTTCCCACGCTCCATATATGGTACCCGGACCGATTATTTCAGCCGGACCATATATTTCAGAACACCTGTTCCGGCAGCCCTCCCCACCGCTAGCTATCCCTCACTGCAGCAGCTGGTACCCCGACCAATAGCAGCGTGGAGGCTTTGTAGCTTGCTGAGAAATTGACCAATAGCGGCGTGGCCGTCTTTCGTGGCCGTCCCACCATATTCTAGACCAAGCCATACCTCGTTTAGAAGCACACGTCATCATTCCCGTTCAAGATGGCGTACGTCACTGGTGGTGAGTTGCAACTTCTGTACATTTCCTTGTGAGAACACACCGAAATGTGGTGATTAGGCAACGAATCTGGCAAAGACGTTAAGAATTTGTTTCGTACGAAAGTCTGTAATCCATTTGACGGCGCATAATCTGTTGTTGAGGCTATATACTAGTAGTAGCCGGCTAGGCCTAGGGAGGGGGGCAACACGCACATATAAAATATCTGCACATTCATCTGCAGCCTTCCTTGATGTTTTGCAATTTGTCTCAACCGTATTTTAGGAGTTGAGTCCTTCCTTCTCGTTGTATATTGCTTTGTAGCCACCAATGAAACGGGTTTTTCAAATGTATTAATGCGACATAAATGTGTTTAAATTTTTTGTCGTATTCCCCCAAAATTTAAATAATATATTTCTGCTACACAAAATTATACAATGTCTACGTCCTGTTACAGTTACGATAGAAAAGCCGACTGTTTTATCCTCCAGGTTAACTAAAAATCACGAGGATTTGTTCAGGGCTATTTTTCCTAACGTAACAGTTATGTCAAAAAAAACTCATTTAGTTGTTTCTGTCCTGTACAAACATGCTCCTATAACATCCTGGTTGTAGCTCTGACTAACAATGATTGACGTAATATGCAAATTCGCAGGTCAGATGCTGGACAGCAGGTCTCCATGGCGACTGTCCATCATCCCAGAAATCTTCTGGGGCATCATCAACTTTATCGTACTGTTGTAAGTCATTTCATACATTTTTCAAATACAGTTCAGTTTGTATTTATGAGTATGTGCAGTTTCACTCTGTGTGTTTATTGTACCCCAAATAACATCCATTTGTTAATTGATAAATAAATGATTCCCAACATATCAACTTGTACATGTACTAAAAATACAATGTATCTTTTTTCTCTTCCAGTTTCCAGACAATGTACAATGTAAGTATGTATACTAATACTACGATATTCCTAACATAATTTATAATATAAGACTTTGAAGATTGGTTTATATAGATTATAAAAAGGACTAATTGGCACTCACAAACAGTGTGACATCAATGTATTGACTTTGATTGATTATGCATGAAACTATTTGTGTAAACAGGACATATTACTAGTAGCTGAAAGTCTAGTGAACATACATTTTGTCTTTTCTAGCCAAGCCTGTCAAAACATGGAAGTGACACTGCCTCCAGCTACTCTAGGGGAGACGGGAGAGGGTAAGTTTTCACTTTCTAGTACCTGCCAAGATAGCCACTTTTAAGTTCTACTTCTAGCTGCCCTTTCACTGGTCAGCTAACATGATGTGCATTTTGTAATTTCCTATTCCAATGTCCTACAGGCCACCACCTCCACCCCCCAGGAGGAGATTTGGGGGAGTCCGTCGTGGGGGAGCACCCGGCCCCCCTCCCATGGCAGGGGGTGGATGAGGAAGGTATGATGATCTATTTGTCAATTTGTCCCTTGCTTCAGTCTTCAGCTACAACAATTCTTCCCAATTTCAGGCATAGATAAGGAATATCAAAAAGGTTAATATTCTTGTAGTTTTGATTCTGCAATATTTGGAGTATATTTTTTGATGGAGAATTTGTAGATATCCAGATAATGTCCTTTCTTTGATCGTATCTTTGATTACACCAAAAAAGTTTTATGTAAAATATCTGTTTTGTCTGTTCTGATCCAAAGTTTCTTGAACTAACCATGAGTCTGACCAATGATGACATGTTATAAAGCATGACTAACTACTGTTATACTATGGGAATCTACACTACAGTCTTTGTTTTTTTGCCCACAGGTAAATGCCTACTGCATGTGTTGCAGTAGGCCGAGGGCAGTCCACACAGCACCATACCATCTTCTGCTACATCAGGCTGCCCCCCCTCTCAGCAGTGTGCTTTTGGTGTGGCCCACACCATGAATGATGTCACCCCAGTAATCCCAGCATCCTTTGGGGCTGGTGTGACTGAAGACAAGCAACTCTTGCGAGAGGGAAGAACGCAGTGGAAACTTGTGAACATCATAATTCTTGAGAACTCTTTCACAAATTGTCTCCCTGAATAACACTCAATGACAGAAAGAGTCTTACACTTACAGATTTTGCTGTGCAATGTAGACCAAAAGTCAATAATATTAAACTGGAGTCACCTAGCCTTTGGAATGGAGTCTAGTTGTTTAGAGTGATAGTGACACATAAAACTCTTTGTCAAAGTACATGGAAAATCTCTCTGAAGTGTAGCATAGTGTTGAGATATTAGGAAAGAATAGTAATCATTGTAATAAATATATTCCATATCTTTAATATGTATGATACCCCATGATGACAGTGCATGTATAGTACAACTGCAGTTAGGAATATCTTCTTCAAAACTATTCTATTGCAGGCTTTCCTTGATGCATTTAACTGTAGTGTTGTTAGGACTATTTAATTTTTGAAGAGAAGTGTCAGTTGGTGTATTTATAAGTCATTGGTAATCTGTATGATAAGACTGTACCCTACAAATATCTGTTTTCCTGGCTGTAAATAAAATGATTAATAAATGCTGCACATGTGTATTCCAACCAGGAATTTGAAGCTAGTTACTTTAGGTAGTACTACGGACATAATGTTTTGCATGGGTTTGTCAGTAGGTTTGTTCGTACATTTGTCCTGATAGAGTAGGTTGACAGATTTTTAGATAACAAAATCAGGACATTGTTAACTTAAAGACAGTCATATAGATGTGTTGTACGAAACCTAGCTCATGATAGAAAAGTTTGTGATAGGTAAGTATGAAAAATTCCGTGGAATATTCAAATTGAGGTGGTCTGAAGGAGCCAAACAACGTTCAGTGTCAGCAGAGATCAGCTAAGGACCTAGTCTCATTGCTCCATGCCATACCACACAATTCTCACAGGGGGCGCTGACAAGTAATTATAAACCCAATTCCCGCAGATTGTTTTCGTAATCAATGTTATCATACCTAATTTTATGATTTGATTAGGTACTTGAAGACCACGGATTTGTTCTATGTTTAAGATATTAAATGTTGGAAAACTAACTCCTGCAAGAAGGGAAGTTCAACATTTACCCCTAATGCCACTTGAAACATTGCCCTGAAAAGTATCACTCATCCCAAAGTTACTCAAACGCGGGAATTCTTGACCGGAAGTCAGACGATGTTTAGTTTCTGTCCGTGTTTTGTCGATGTCTAGAAGACTCCAAGGGGTACCAAGGCCAGGTAATATCATTTCATATTGTGAATTGGTAGTAGCGGCACATTAAACTATAGTCTAGTCCCGTTGTCTGCCAAGTTTCAAGTTAGGCCTACATGTACTCCTAGTTGCTGTTGGTAACTGTAAAGAAACTGCCTAAATGGAATGTGCCCAAAATTACGATTTCTTGATATGTTGAGCTCACATACGATGTAAAAACGATACTGTCATCCTTTAATAGGGATCTCTGAATACGTAATTTCTGGGAAGAAAATGAAGTAAAAAGTCATCGCAGCAATTCTTGTTCTTTCCCGCCAAAAAGGGTCTTGAAAAGCGGTGCTTGTTTTAAAACAAATGGCAAGCTCCCCCGAGCAAGACAAGGTACTGAACGACTACATGCTGGCCTGGGAGGAGGCCTGTAGTCTCGGGGAAATCCCGAGACCATCGGCGGCTTCCCTGGCGCTTGCCGGGGACCTGTGTGCCCTCCTCCTGCGGGGCCAGAGGCATACAGGCCTGAAGGATTTCCTGGGCCTCCTCGGTGATCAGCTGCACCTGTACAGGTCCAACCCCTGGGTGTATCGGGCTCAGATCACAGAAAATCTGCGGAGCGGACAGTTCGAAAAAGTGTTCCAACTCCTTCAGGTGAGAACTATAGTAATTTAAAAGAATAATACACAAAACTTTTTTCGAATAAGCCACACTGCCAACAAAGGTCAACCTAACTGTAATTGTAAACGTTTCACTTGGTATTTGAAATAGAGTGCTTTCTTTCATGTTTTTGCTCCAACCCATATATTTGTAAACTACTAATATTTGAAAATTTCTTTTTTTTGTTCCAGTACAGTCATAAGTCTTAAGACTGTTAAAAAACTTGTCAATAATCAGAAATAAGTTCGGAAATTATAACACTTCACAATGTGAATCATAATACATCTATGTTCATGTAACAATAAGTTCAAAATTGTTGGCAAAGAAAGACCAGGTTAGACTTACGAACATGTAGTGGCTCGGTAGTAACATTGCCTTTGTTAATGATCATTCTCTGTTGTCCCATAGCACTTTCCATTTGGCCCCAGTGCAGACCTAGTGCAGCTATGGGATGAGGCCCACTACAGGCAGATGGAGAGAAGAACAGGAAAACTACTAACTCCTGTGGGCAAATTCAGGCTCAGGAAAAGGTTAGTTTTCATCCTGATGTATAGAGCAATACTAGGATAGCATTACTGCCTTCGTTTAATTGATCTTAATTAGGTGGTCACCAAATTACTGTGTCCCAGGAGGTGCCCCCTCTTCATTGTCATTGCAGTGACTTGTCCTGCCTTTCTAACCTTTCCTTTTGGATTATCCTAACAACATAGTTTAAAACCAAAACCATTAAACGTCAAAACCGGTGAATGTCGGAGCTTTAAGATCGTCAGCTGTCAATTTTCCCTTCCTAGCTTAAAATCCTTTATTCTGTGATGTGTTCTTACCTTGTGCCACCCCCACCTGCAGGTTTCCCCCTCCACTCTCCATTGCCCCTCATGGCCGGAAGACCCTTTCTCTGCCCAGAGAAGCCAAGACAAAGCTGCAGTCTTGGCTTCTAGATCACCAGGACCACCCCTACCCCTCACGGGTAGAGAAATATGACTTGGCTGAACTCACTGGCCTGACTTTTAAACAGGTGAGGGTACATCAAGTTTGTCACATGAAACTTGAGTTTATAACACTATTTGCTGGTTATGCACTAATGGCACAGTATGTTATTTGGTATGTATTCCACCAAAAAAAAATAGCACCTTAAAATTATACAAGGAGCCATAACTTATTGATCGGAGTACTGGGGTACAACCTGGTGGCCAATTGCCCAAATCACTCAGCTCCTGACTTTGGTTAGGTGGGCAACCTGAGCCAACTAAAGCATTAAGAACATCTGGCCATGACCTTGATCTGATTGGTTGTTTTCCTACACCTTTATACATGATTACAAGGATCTGATTGGTTTTGTTTTACTTCTTCCTTCATCATTGGTTGGTTGTCTTCCCTGTACCACCTAGGTTAGTACCTGGTTCCAGAATAACCGACGACGACTGCATCACCACCAGGACACGAGCTGGGCCAGGTCCCCTTGGTCAGATGTTGACATCCCCTCCCTGAAGAGGTCCCCGAGGTCTCCTGATGGGAAACAGTGCTCTAAAGGTTGTGGTGTTTCTGGAAGAGTTCAGAAAGCAAATAAAAAGATAGTGGAGAAGAAGAAGAGGGAGAAGAGCACATATCACTCCTCCCTTGGTTTTGGGTACGGTTCTATCTGTGAAAATGTCTCCCCTTGCAATGAAAGTGTCTCATCTGTCAAACACAGTGAAGGTTTTCCTGAATGTTCAACTCTCGCTTCTCACAAAAAGTCCACAACACAAGACAGATGTCATCAAGGTGATGGAGATACCAAGTTATACTGCATCATGTGTGCAGAAGACACCATCACACCAGTACACAAGTGTTCTCCCCACATGGAAGAGCAGAAACATGTAGAGGGGACAGAAAAGGCAAGCTGCTTCAAGGAACAGTTCTTGCCATGCCTGGATGATAACTCTAACCTGCAGCACTGTGCCCAACAGTGTGCTGTCTGCTCACAGACCTGCCTCTCAGCAAACCTGAGACCAGCATCCCTACACATCACAGGTGGGGAACACTTTGCTTGTCCCTACACCAGCTTCCCTACAAAAGGCTTCTATTCTGTACATTGTATGGATTGTGTCTATAATTCTGCAGAGCTGGTAACGCCTATTGATTCCTACCCTCTACACCTGGTAATACCTGGAGACTCCAACCCTCTGCACCTGATACCAACTGGGGACTTAGATCATGTGCACCTGGCAGAACCTTGGGACACAAGCCCTGCACATGTGACAACAGCACCTGGGGACTGCCTCATGTACACTGAGTTGCAGACTGTGGCCTCCCCTCCAACAACCTTTCTGACGTACAATAGTTTTGGTGCTATCCCAGTTGCTGTCCATGGTGCTACAGACACAGGTATTCCTATTGCTGTCCCTGGTGCTGCCCATGGTGCTGTCCATGGTGCTGAAGACATAGGCATTCCTACTGCTGTCCCCGATGCTGTCCCTGGTGCTGTTCTTAGTGCTATCCCTGGTGCTGTCCTTGGTGCTGACCCTTGTGCTACAGACACATGTATCTCTCCTGCTGTGGATGTGGACACTGTGACAGCCAATCTGGTGAGTTAACTATTTAATTTCTAAACAGAGCATCCTCTAGTCTGGCTGTTGCATGCAAATATATTTTTATAACATTTTGTGTTAACACAATTCATTTCTGAGGTACATGTAAATTCAAGCAATTAGTCATCATACAATGATTAACTGCTTTAAACTCCCTTGTCTAAAGTTAACCCAATTCTTAGTTTATTTGTATACAATCCTTTATTTTCTAGCCTAAACTATGGCAGGAAAGGGATCCCTGTGAGTTGATCAGCATAGCCTGTGCACTACTGGACCTGTCCATCAACATAGAGAGCCTGGAGGACTGATCAGTTTACAATGGGTTCTTCATATTCTTGCGTTGTTCACTGGGGGAGATACTTTGTTCGTGTGGACATACAATATTGTTTAGGCAGATCATGTTGTTCACTTTAGAATAATGCAGAGTCATCTTCCAAGAGCAATGGCAACCTTTGGGCGGGTGGCCGACAGGAGTTCGATTTAGTCTGGCTAGCAATTGGTCTATCTCCAATCTTGTTGTGCATTTCTATATGTTGATGGAGGTAGGGAAGGTTATGAGATTGATCTATTGCAAAGATTAGGCAATGCCATATGGATGGAATATGGAATGTTTCTTTCATTTACCTTGTTGAAAAATTCTGAATACTTCTGGAAAACGTAGGATGTGGTTAATTTGTTGTTGTTACGAGTAACAATGTCAACTATTTGACTGAACAAGAACTTGAAAAGTTATCAGCAGCACTTCCGTCACGTGCACTTACCGGGCTAATAAGAAAGGTTTGAAGCTATGCTCCTAAAATGGGACACAAAAAGAGCTGAAACTGTTTTCCTTTCCAACTTCATGTAAGCCCTTTATGTTTAGCATTACTAGATGGTGACCATATTTGTTACATTATCTTCCCTCTTCATAATATAATCATGTTCAAGTTAATTTTTCTTCATTGGCCAAATGGCCGTTCTGTTAGTTTTAATTTAACAAGAATCTTAGCTGCAAGAATGGAAAGTGGCTTTCTTGACAGCTATGGACAATACCCCATGGGTAGAAATGTATAAATTTAGTTGAAGTTATTGAAAATGTATGTAATGTATTCCTAGAGGGTTAAATATATAAATATCAGTAAAATATACCAATCTAACCATATCAAGAGTATAATATCTTTATTAGGACAAGTTTAAAGTGCTCCCAGATTTATTTTGTACGTTGTACTTTTTCAGGAAAGTTGACACAACTATGATACAGTCTCTAGTTGTAGAAAATGACACAAACTGGTATAAAATAATACTGCCTAAACCTGGTACATGTAATACTAAACATCATTCTATGATCCATATGCCAATGACTTGTCATTACCATAGTTGGGATGACAATAACAACATTCTATATTTCCTTCATCCTTTTAACCCTGGTTTGGTTATACACTATCAACATCATATTCACCAAATAAAGAGCAAGAATGCATAACTATACTTTTCTGGTATTTTCTCTGTTAATAGCATGATCTAAAACACTACTACATGTACTACTAGTTTAATACTGAACCTTCTTTTTTCTAGCATCATTTACAATTATGACACTTTAAGATTTAATCCTTGCTATGAGAGTTATCCCGAAAAATCCAAACTAATATCATACATTCATTCCCCCTTTCTAATGCAACATCAGCTACATATTCCAATTAACAATAACACCACTCAAGAACAAATGGCTATCAATAACTAACAGATGGCTTCCTTAACCTACAGGTAGTAATCCCTGAGTTAGTACATAAACTACTGTCCAAGCAGAGGTTTGGGCGTGTTTTTAGGTTTTTTATCAGGTTTTCTCTTTTGCACTGGAATTTTTTGGGGGGTGAAAAAAAATTCCAGTGCAAAAGAGAAACCATGATAAAAAAAGCCTAAAAACATGCCAAAAATAACCCCAAACCCAAACCTCTGCTTGGAGAGTACATAGGCATCCTTTTAGATGCACACACATGGCTTTCAGAAACTAGAGGTTCTCAGAGAGAAGTGGCTCATCCTCTCTGTCCACACATCCATTGGCCTCTATCTGAAGGACATATTTGGGTCCCTGCAGCTTCAGCCTCAGGAAAGAGCAGCAAGCAGCCCCCTGGCAGCTGCAGCAGGAACTGCAAGATCCACATGGCATTCTGGGTAGCAGCTTGTTTCGAATCTTCTCTGTGCAGAGGCAGAACAGGATACAGTTGGCCCCACCCTGAAAGGTGTTTCCAATGCCCTGGAGTAAACAAAACATAGAATTATGAGCAAAGTTTTTATATGATACCACTGTTACACTGTACCTTATGATTAATAATACTACACTGTTAAATACAATAAATGCAGTTTTAGATGAAAGATATTGAATAAGGTGTGAGAAAAATGTTATATGCATTGAAAATTGTGGCTTGTTACTGATATAATATGGCCATTTGTTATGTTTGCAAACTCTTCGAGTTGAACAGGAATAGAAAACATTGACCATTGGGTATGTGTGCTCAGGCTTACAATGTGCATCTAGTGATCATCAAAAACCTGCAAGAAGACTATGACATAACAACAGTTGTTCTGATAGACATTCATTAATAAAATAAACAAAGCAACTCACATGTAGAACGAGCAGCACAGGGTTGTTGACGGCAGAAGAGCCCGTCAACGTCAGGACGAAGCGTACCGTGCTCCACAGCCGGAGCAGCACGAACACCAGCGGGATGAACGTCAGCTTACGGTCCACCTTCACCATGGCGGCCACCGCGCTGCGCTGGAAACGGTAGCAGTCCTGTGCGCGACCCTAGGGGGAGAACAGCAAATTACTTGGGGTGTTGAAACATCACTCACTTACACTCGCTATTTGGTTTATTCCAAGGGTTAGACATGCTTGCACAGCAATACTTCGGCTTGATGGTAGCCCACCAGTTGCCTCTATCCTGTGGGCGGACATTATGCGTAGGTTCAAGTGGTGGAAGTCCTTGATGGGATTCAACTTTTAATATCAAAACAGTCTGACTTCTAACTTTGCAATGACGAGTAGTTATGATAAAATATCGGATAAACCATGTATTTCAGAAAATGCTTTTTCATAAACTTGTACCTGTAGCTAGAACTAGTAATAATCCAGATATGGCTAATAAGTACCAAACTATTATCAGATGTCTCAACTGCATTTTGGCATGTTTCGGTTGTATGTACTTCATGTCTCAACTGTTTTACCTGTGCAACATGTATGCAGGCTTGATTCAGCTGTGCATTGTATGTAACGTTACAACTTTTATACATGTAATCGATTACATCCTTACCTGTGCATAGATATGCCTCTTCATGGCAATATACAGTGCAGGGAGGATGAAGTAAGCCAGGATTTCCCACAGTTTTCCTGTCAGCAGCATCCATAGCAGGTTGTCAGCAATGTCGGGTGTGGTCAGCTTCACCCAGCACCAGCCAACTGACACCTCTGACCTGTCATATCCTAACTTCTGCAGCCCTGCAGCACATGCGACCACCGCTAGGGGGACACCCCAACTCACCACATGGAAATACTTGGTCAGGCTTCCTGCCAGCTGAGTGTCAGTCTTCACGATGGTTATGTACAAATAGATCGCTATGGAAACGGTCCAGAAGAATGAGCTGGTGCCCATGAAGGTGCTGACAATGCTTTGTGCAATACAGTCAACCGAGCTGTCCACAAAATCGGTGTACACGCCGTAGAAAAGCGCGATGGCTGTCCAGAAGTCTGTGAGGGAGAGAAAGACGAGAAGGCGGCGGGAAGTGGTGCGGATGTCCTTCCATGCGAAGAAGGTCACGATGATCAAAGCTGACCCCAGGATGGAGAGGGCACACGAGGTCAAGGTTGTGACCTTGATCCAGAAGGGAAGTCGTGGGATGATTACAGCAGGGGTCACATGAATGTCACCAGCAGTGGTCTGTAGCTCTAGCTCCATTGTGAATTTCCCAACTTTGTCTCTTTTGTATTACATTAATCCTTCATTCTAACCTGAAACATGTTAATTATAAAAGAAGATAATAAATTAAATCTTGAACATTGAATAACCAAGGATATTATTACATAGCAAAAACTCATTGCAAGTCAGAAACTTCTGAACACCCAATTCAACATTTTAGTAAACCTTTCTGGTGTAATGTTAGATTCAGGATAACCGCAGACCTTTCAGTGGCTGCAATGAGTAGTGGCTGCAATGAATAGTATAAAATTTTCCATGCAGTATCCATTTGCCAGACATTTATCAATTTACAATATATAATAGCTAATCAAGATGGCCAGTCCGATCCTAACCGTAATGTTTCTGCCGTCTTACATGTACATGTAACACGTTACATCTGCTTGGAGATGTATGTAGAGGACAGGGGTTACAGAAGCTGATGCCAAAAAGACAAATGTCACGAGAAATGTATAATGCAACATCGCCATCTTACTAGACAAACTCGCCTAAAGCAGGCGTTATCCTTTCTGGCGTCACGAGTGACCTGGTTTTTGCATTAAAAACTTGCAAAACGAGTCTGTCAAGCAACAGATTTTGTTCCGTTTGCAGGGATTAAAGTTTCCGGGCTAAAAAAAAGCAAACGAACGAAGATACCTGGTGAACAGAGAAGCAAAATGCTGATGTGATTTAGGTATTCTGAAGCAGAAAAACTATAACGTTGTCGTTGAACCGAAAAATACCTGTTGGAATCAACTTCCGCCTTGCAAACGTTGCAAAAAGTTGCTTGCGATCTCGAACCCAGGACGCTTCCGTCAGTAACTGCCCTGGGTACGACCAAGCGTGGGATTTAATAAGGTCAAAGGTTGCAAGCGTTGATAAGTTTTCTCTGATGCGCAAAATATTCTCTAATGGATTATAAACAAATTTTCAATATTTTGAAGTAAAGTCGATGATTTTATGATAAAAATCTTTTTATTTTATAAAACTAGTAAGCATAAGCCACGTGATGGATTCTGACCACGCATGCGCTCTTCCTCGCTGACAAGGTGGAAAGGTAAGACGTGTGTTTGCCTGTCCTGATTTTTGGGTTGCAAAGTGGCGATTTAAAGATCCCTGTGACTTGACATCTTCAAAATCTTGACGATAAGTCTTATCTTGAGGAACAGAAGACGTTGTCTTGTCCTGTATCGCTATTTAAAGGCTGGAAAAGAGCCGGCCTACTGTGGGAAGGTCACCCGGCACCGGCGTAGGGCTCTGCCCCTCATTTGCATAAATGGCTTCCCTGGTCTTGTGTGATACTTTATCCCTTTTCTCGTGCATCTGTGTATGATTTTTGACATCAGCAAAGTCATTGTCCCACACGAAACCCTTCTTGAGACTGGGATCTGTCATATTTGCGTCATATTTGTATGATTGGTGGTGTGTCCACGTGTGGATGTGGATAGAAAGCCGGCATGACATAGCTGAAATAGTTCCGTGCACTCGTGCACGTATAACATGATCACGTGTGCACAGCCACAGCGCCAAGTTTATGGCTAGCACAAAGAACCCGGCAACATCGGGAAAATGTAATCATAGAAAATGGCAGCTCATATAGTTCAATCAAGAGTCTATGAAGTACTAAGTATTTAATAATACAATGTAGTAGTATCCACACTATCTGGAGTATTTAATTGCACTGCTGCATGGGTCCCTGGCAAAGTTGATCAATGACTTCTCATGATCATAAAGGCTTACATGAAAGGCAAATTATGTAATAGTTGTCTCAAATTACTCTAGAATAACTGAAATTATGGATGCGGTTTTGACCGACTGTATAATACACTGAAAATATTTGGGTTTGATGTCAAATTGACCTTCACCAGTGAAACCTTGTACTTTGTACTAATGAAGGAAGAAGTTTATTGTTACATGTAGACAATAGTGAATATTGCTATAGATAAATGGCATGTGACAGAAGACAAATTATGGTGATAAAAAATACAGTTTCTGAAGGCGCTTCAGTTGGTTATTGTCGGGCGTGTCTGTGAAGTTGTTTCTGTCTTTGTTATTAAGAGGTAACCTTTCAAATGTCTTGGGTCAAAGTGGCTACTTGTCTTCTTCAACAAGGCATGTGGCATAACATTCTACAGTTTCATTGGAAGTCATCAGTCATCAATGCATTATCCTGATTAGTGATGCATACCTAAACCCAATTTTAGGTTCAGGTCCGGATTCAAGTCCAGAGGTTTAGGTTCAGTTCCGGACTTGTAAGTCCGGACCTGAACCTAAACCGGGTTGTTGGCAACCTTGCAATGTTGTCTGGGTGAAACTTTGGCCACATAACATGAAGGCCGGTACTTGACGATGCCCGATGGCAATGTTTTCTTCATTTTGCAGCAAAAATTTTGCAATCTACGGAGGGTTTTAGGTGGTTTGGAAAGAAAAGGGGTATGTGAAATGGTCTTTTATGGTAATAAGTCCGGACTCGGTTCTTGACTTTTAGGTTTTTTTGGACTTGAACCTAAACATTCTTACAAGTCCGGATCCAAGTCCAGTGAACTGGTATGCATCACTAATCCTGATGCTGACGACAGTGGTCATTGAAAATTTGATCCCTCTGTGTTGGACATATGCTCCTGTTTGGCTGCCCAAAGCACCAGACAATTCAAGGACACAGTGTCCTACATTATTTATAACTGACCGATCAGACGTGTGCAGCCCTGAAGGGTAATAGGAGGTCATTAGCCTACATGTAAAACCAGTCTTACAGCAGCTGGTGTACGTGAAGAGTGTGTAAAAGGGCAGTACAGGGTATCTTTTCACGTGCAGAAATTTGGGTGACTTATATATAGAATTTATTGTTGTCACGCCATACATGTACAGTAAGTCTACCAGAGCTGAGCACAAAACTGCTTGGGACATTCAGTGATTGCTGGGTCTGGTACATGTATGTTCAGCTGGTTGTACCAACATTCCCAGTAACATTTCACATTGTGTTCTCAGGTCCTGCTCTCTCTCTCCTTGGTCACTACTCCCCTAAGACACCTCAGCCATGGTTAAGGTCGGAATCAACGGGTGAGTAGATTTTGGCTCATAAACTTTGTACTTAACTCTTTTTCGTCAAACATTTTCATTTTGAGTCGACATTTGTAAATGGTAGAAATTAGAACAGGATATCTATGACTGCCTGGTATGAGTAACAAAAACAATGATTATGTAATATAATTTAGTTTTTCTGATTTTTAAAATTTTGTTAGGAGAATGGAGAAAGGGCAACTCCCTTTAGCAAGAAGTCTTTTTAACCACACCCACATAAACTAGTAATAACTTTAAGAATGCATAAAATTGTGGTGTTGCAAGGCACACTGACCAAAAATATCTAGCCCAGTAACCTTTGATAACAGTATTGCTACTGCTAGATCTATTTGTGACAGCACCAAAACTGAAACTTAAGCCTACCCATCTGACCTTTTGAAATTTTGAAGGTCAGACAATGACAAGCCAAGTATCATGAAACCGTAACAGCTGAAGGGCGAAACAGCTTTTCAAGAACAATAGCTAGCATCATTGGTAGCTTATTCAATTGGTATGACACTTTTTTTTAGTTTATAGAAGAAATATATTGCTGAAGGACACCCTGCTCATTAGTATAGTTGTAATTGATTGCCTGCTATTGTTAAACAGAAATGTCAGTGGTTACTGATACCTAGTCTCCAGCAGACTTCTTTTGCGGGGCTCCATGGAGCTTCTCTGGCCGGCTACCTTCTCTGGCCAATTAATACCCTTTTTAGGCCGATTTCTCACCCTGCAAAAGAAGTCTGGTGAAGACTAACTGATACCGTTGTCGATCCGGTGTAGGTTTGGCCGTATCGGCCGCCTGGTGCTGCGCTCCGCCCTGGAGAAGGGCCAGGAGGTGGTCGCCATTAACGACCCTTTCATCCAGCTGGACTACATGGTGAGTTTATTGGAGTACAATGCATTATACTTATACATGTAGTGTAAGTTTGTAGCTCACTTATACTCACTCACTTTCTGGTTTATCATCAGTGTTATTCCTGGTCGTAATTGTCTAGTATTATATATTGAGTATTGTACCTGTCCTGTCTTACCAGTACATCGGTATCTGTATAGCTGGTATAACTGCCCTTTCGTATAACACACCAACTTCGCAGGCATGCGGCGCGGTGGCAGCTGGCTACATTACACCGAACAACTTGTTACACCTAACCCTTGAACATCTAACTCTAAACATTGTTTGAAGCTATCTGATGATAATGCCCCTACTGTACTTGGTGACAAGTTCCACTCTTTTAATAGTTATAGGAAAGAATGTTATTGATACATGTCTATGTAAAGGTGTGAGATGATACAGTAACACTTGACCTTGTCCGTGCACAGGTGTACATGTTCAAGTACGACTCCACCCATGGCAGGTTCAAGGGCGAGCTGGCTGCCGATGCTGATTCCTCCTCTCTGGTCGTCAACGGGAAGAAAATCAAGGTCTTCAATGAGTAAGTTTGACTACTGTTGTGCAGTTTGAAATATGTAATTGAATGATGAGGTTACTGATGTGTGTATGAACTGGAGGACTAAAACAGACATTCACTGCCATTACCTTATTGGAGAAGATATTTTGAGCTAAACCTTTTTCTGCTTCCCCATTTTTTTGTTATTTCTTGAGAATGTGAATTGATGTTTGTTTGTTTGATTGTTTAGGATCTCCATTAGTGTGAATTTCACACTACTTTTCCTGGAGTCCATGGTGAATCACCAGATAGTAGTATATAGTTGGTTTATTGTTTCAATTGAAAGCAATACACTAAAATACATTGCAGCGACTTGTACATAGTACAAGTCGCTGAATTATGCATATTAGGCAGTTACAAGAAATGAATAAAACACTTAATAAAATCTATAGAAACTACTATACATAGTAAAATAATTAAAGTAATTAGACAATAATCATAATAAAAATTACCACACACTGATAGGTTACCTGACGTTGTTCAGAAGTGCAGTAAAGTATGGAATGGGGCTGTTTTTATATCTGTTGGATCTTGCCATCGGAATACAGAGCTGATTACTGCCCTTTAAATTTCTGTTGTGAACATCTTTCCGTAGCGGGGGCAGCCAGTTTCTAAACGTCGGCGAATGCAACAGAGATTTGGCAAATTTAAGGCTTAGCGATTCTCGTCTAGTTTTCAAGGTACAGAGGCCAAAATGGGAAAGGGCTTCATCATAACATGAGTATTGAGGGCCTAAAATTATTCTTAGCGCACGTTTCTGTATTCGTTCTAATTTATCGGATTGTTGATGTGTTATATTGGCATTCCATACAGGGGCAGCATATTCAACGGTTGGTCGTATATATAATAAATAGATTTCGCAAAGGTCGTTGATGGGAAGGCCGAAACGTTTTAATTTCTTTAACCAGTAGAGCCGTGAGCTTGCTTTTGTCGTAATGACCTCTACGTGCTTATCCCATTTCATATCCGCCGTCAACCACAGTCCAAGTATGCATGCCACTTCTGTATGCTCAAGGACTTTACCATTAAGAAGGATATCGGGGGGAGGAGGAGGGTCGTTAATAAAGTGATGTTCATTATTTTGCACTTATCTTCATTTAGTGACATATGATTTTCTGACGACCACATTTCAAGTTGATTAACCGATGTTTGCATCGAGGTTGGTACACTTAATAATCTGCTTTCCTTTAAAGTCAGATCATCTACGTATTTCCATCTATCCACAAAAGATTCCATTGCCTCATTTACAAATACTAAAAAGAGAACAGGCCCTAATTTGGTTCCCTGAGGAACTCCTGATGAAATTCTCTCCCAACCAGAAGTTGCGCCTCTGTACCGAACACACTGTGTACGTTCACTGAGAAAATCACTTATCCATGGTACAATAGAAGTACGTACACCACAAGTTAACAGTTTATGGATTAATACTGTATGATCAATTTTATCAAATGCCTTGACTAAAATCAGTTAACAGGACAGTCTGGATAGTTTTAGGGGTGTCGGCGCCCAAGAAGTATTGAGTCAACCAAACTAGTGAGGTAGTGAACAGATGATCGCCCCCTTCTACTGCCATATTGGTTAGGGTCAAGAACGTCGCTTATGTCAAGAAGGATCCATTTTGTGATAAAAGATTCAAACGTTTTTATCAAGATAGAAGTGAGTGATATGGGACGCAGATTTTCAACTGTTGCAGGGCTTTTCTTTGGAATGGGTGAAATTATGGCTTCTTTCCACTGTTTGGGTATTCGTCCCTCATCCAAAGAACAGTTGAAAATATGTGCCAATATATCACTCAATTCAACGGCAAAGGTTTTGACAATCTTGGGGGACAGATTATCGGGACCACAGCTTTTTCTTGCATCAATGCGTTTTAAAATTTCGTAGACCTCCCAGGAATGTACTTGTGGTGGTCTGGAAGGAGAAGGTAAGTAAGATGGCAATGATTCAGGATCTAAACATGGAAGTTGGTTAACGATGTCTGAAAAGTGACGGTTGATCACATCAGCAATCTCCTTGTCCGTTAAGGACGTAGCGCTGGGGACGGAAACTGATAAGCTACGCCGAAAATTTAGTATATTTCGTAGATGCATGTGCCACTTAGCTGGGTTCTCCTTCTTAAGCACCTGAATCTTACGCAAATAATGTCTTTTCTTTGCCTTCACACACAAGCGATTCACATTGTTTCTAAGCTTTCTATACAATGGCATATTTCCAGAGTGAAAAGCCCGCTGTCGCTTCTTGATAACAGCTTTAATTTGGGGAGTAATCCATTCTTTGTCAGATTTGTGTTTCACAAAGGATTTCATTGGAAAATGTTGATCTATTTCTGAATGAAGGGTTTGATACAATGTATCTACTTTTGTTTGAATATCAGGGGCATCAAAAACTTCTGTCCAGGGGTGCGAGGAAATCCAACGACCGAAAGAGCGCACTTCAGAGTCTTTAAAGGAACGAAATTGTGTTCTTATTTTAGAATTAACAGGTATATGATCACAGGGAGACCATATAACCGTGTTGTGGTCACTCATTCCCAAGGGCTCTTCGATACGAGGACGGTGATAAAAGGGATACAAATTAGTAATGATTAAATCAAGAATGGCATCTCCCCTGGTGGGCTGTTTAACAAGTTGTTTCAGCTGGGCTCCATGTAGAACATTAGTAACATCACATCTATTAAAATCCCCTAAAACACAAATCCCAGCAAGTGGATACTTGGTGTTTATCTTATCAACGCTGTCTATGAGATGTTTGCAGAGCAATTCCTGGTATGAAGACGCTGGAGGGTGATAGACAGCACAAATGGCAATATTAGAAATCGAACGAGGCGACCAGTTAGGTTTGAGTAGTACCCACAGACACTCAAGTTCTGTGGGTACTTCAATAAAATTTAGAGTCTCCGCAGATATATGATCTTTAACATAAATTGCCACACCTCCACCGCGGCCTTCATTTCGACAACGAGAAAACAAATTAAAACCACTAACATCTATACACTCAGACGGGTGCTCGTGAGTGAACCAGGTTTCCGTGATAACGGCTATGTCTATCTTATTATTGTTCAGCATATCAGACAGGTCGTCCAATTTATTAATCAGTGATCGGGCATTACTAAGTAAGAGTGATGGAAGTGTTCTACGCTGTGGTGGCAAAATATTAGCCTGAGTTACAGTCTCTCTGCCAACCTTAACAGCCTTGTCTGCTCCGCCGTCCGGAACTTCCACCTGCTGTTGGGAGCACCGCGACCTTGAAAACCCGCCGTTGTTGTTGCAGACCTCACGGCATCGGAGTAGGACGTACCGACACGGACCCTTGACTGCTTATCGCCCCTGATAAAACTGATCAAGTTCGTAGCCAGTTGGACGGTTCCATGTCCGTTTAGGTGTACTCCGTCTCGGCATACATAGAGTGGTCCGATGTTGCTGTTATCAATAAAAGTCATGCCATTAGACGTACACATCTCTGCGAGACCAAGGTTGATCAGGTGTGTCCGTTCTGGATCCGTATCTGCCCGGGAGATGACTCCTGATACTGCGATCCGTGCACCAGACTCCCTGATAGTTGTTGTCAAGTCGCGAGTTTTGTCGATGACCAAAAAACGATAGTATTTGGACAATCGCATGCCTCTACTCTTTTTCGAAAGGTGTGGTGGGTTCTTTAACGTGCATGAGGTGTGGCTCTCCCACACATGGGACCTCCATGTAACGTCCTATGTTTTTTAAATCTTTCTGTTCAGGATGAACCCAGCTAACATCCCCTGGAAGGATGCAGGTGCTGAGTACATCGTTGAGTCCACTGGCGTCTTTACCACCATCGCCAAGGCCAAGGTAGCTAGAGAGGCATCATACTAGTTAGTTCTAGCTCTTGTCGACTTTGAGCGGGTTGACAACACTTGTTTTTGCCAGCAATTAGGCCAGCTAGGGCAGTGATTGGTTGATGTTTGCCTCATTGATTGATTGATTGATTGACTGACTGTGTTTTAGGCTCACCTCGATGCCGGAGCCAGGAAGGTGATCATCTCGGCTCCGTCTGCCGATGCTCCCATGTTCGTCATGGGTGTGAACGAGGAGAAGTATGAGAAGAGCATGGACATTGTCAGGTGAGAAGCGTGGGGAGGTTGGGATGGATACAAACATTTTACAGCTGCAAGCAGTTATTTTTTCATGCCTTCTGTGTCTGATAATGTGTTGATTTAATTATTATTTTCAAGTCATAATTAGTTTTTGGATCCTACTTCTTTCCCTATTATGAAATATATTGTTTTCCCTCATGTTTTTTCTTCCTTTTCTCCTTCTCCTGCCATTTTTTTTTACCAAATTACCTGAAATTTGGCATGAAGGTAGAGTGGTCAAATACTTTCCAAACGTTTCTTTTCTTTTTTTGGATGCAGGCTTTTAAAATTGTTTTCCAAGGCCATTTTCAGGCCAAAATGTCCATTCTGAAATGGGAGGGATTGAATGGACTGAAATATGCTGTATTTGCTACCAACCAAATGTCAGCCTTTCTAATTATAGTTCTTAGTCTGTTGTACTTGTACGTAAATCTGTACTTGTGTATCTGTTATAAACAGCAATGCTTCCTGCACCACCAACTGCCTGGCCCCGCTTGCCAAGGTCATCAACGACAACTTTGGCATCGAGGAGGGCCTGATGACCACGGTACACGCCTTCACCGCCACGCAGAAGACCGTGGATGGCCCGAGCGCGAAGGCCTGGCGTGACGGGCGCGGCGCCGGCCAGAACATCATCCCAGCAAGCACTGGGGCAGCCAAGGCTGTGGGCAAGGTCATCCCAGAGCTGAACGGGTTAGTCAAGATTTAAAAAAAAATTTTTTTCCCAGCTTTATTCAGTATGTAGAAATCATACAACATAGAGAATATAGTACATAATAGACAAAATAACAAAAGACAAAATAACAAAAGTATGGGAATGTAAAGTTACATCATTTGTCATTGTTAATGTAATGATAAGGCAATCATGTTAATAACAAAAGGTGTCATATTTCACAAAAATATATATAATAAACAAATTAAACAAAACAAGTGTTCAAGATGTTGAGGAGTGTTAGAAAAAATTCATCCTTGGACTTCAGCCAGGTGTTAGATGCTACAATGCCGAAACTCAACTTCTTGTTCTGGTTTTTGTATTGGTACAGCATTTTCAGCACAGCTGTGAGATTTGAAATTTCCCATATCTAATAGTTTTCCTTTGATATGTAAATAGTTTTCCTGTTTTACAGTAAGCTGACAGGAATGGCGTTCCGTGTGCCAGTCCCTGATGTGTCCGTGGTCGATCTGACCTGCCGACTGAAGAAGGGAGTAAGTATAAAATCTTCTGCTATTCATCTATAACATCTGGTCATTCTTGAACCAACTTGGCAGTCACCGGTAATAAGTAAGTTTTATTACACTTACTTTATTAGAAATCAATCTAGCTTGACTGAGGGACTACGCAATTGTTTACAAGATCAGTAGATGATGAAAACCGGTATGTTGAGCCAACCCAAAGAGTGAACTTTCTCTCTATTCTCCCCCCCCCCTTCCCAAAGGCTTCCTATGATGAGATCAAGAGTGTGGTGAAGGCTGCATCTGACGGCCCACTGAAGGGATATCTGGGATACACTGATGAGGATGTAAGTTGGACTTTAATGATTGCTTAGATTGAATCATCCTCTTTGCAGAGCCTCAGGATTGTTTGCAAATGTATTTTAGACAGGAGTGTAATACTTGTACATGTGTTATCTATATATATATTAAGTTTGTATACTGAATGTTTTACATGTACCATTCTTCCACCTGATTCTCTGTACAATTGAGACAAAAGAATTTTTGAATGGTCTGTCTCTGTCATATTCATTTCAATCACGGTCTTCTCTACTACTTCTTTCATTGCTTCATTCTCTTATTCTCCACTTCACCCTTCTCCATTCCTCCTGTTCTTCCCCTGAATTTTCCCACGTTCCTGTTGTCATCCGTCCTTTTGTTCCTTCGCTCGTCTGTTCCTCTGGGCCAGATTGTGTCAGCTGACTTCATCGGGGATCCCTGCTCCAGTATCTTTGATGCCAGGGCTGGCATTGCTCTGAATAATAATTTTGTCAAGCTGATCACATGGTGAGGATGTGCACGTGTGTGAGCATGTTGGCAGAACGTACTGCGCCTATGAGAAATCTGGAACACAACTCGCATATCACTTCCACAGAGCCGCGTATCATTTAAAGTTGTCTTTGTGTATTGAAATGTTGTGTCAGACAAGATATTTTATGCAACTTACAAAATTTGAAAGCAATGCTGACCAAAACAGAAACCATGGTTTTACGCCGGCGCAGTATGTTCTGCCAATGTGCAATGTGTGTGTATGCATGTCGGTGTGTGTGTGTGTGAACCACACAGGTACAGGCACACTCTTGTATGAGCTGGCTGAGCTTGTGTACTAAAAAAAAACTGCATGCCCGCATGTCAGGTGGTGTCCTCGGACTTCATGGGTGACACCCACTCCAGTATCTTTGACGCCAAGGCTGGCATCGCGCTGACCAACAACTTTGTCAAGCTTGTCTCTTGGTAAGTGTATGCATTAGTGGGTGCATGATAGCTGTTGTTTGTAATGGTAAATGATAAAATGGGACTGGCCTTGCAAAGTTATTGGCTAATCCTACTCTGTCCTAAGATGAAAGAGATTGTCATTAGTGCATTCAAATGAGTTCATGATTTGTAGGTCCAATTCCACTATGTGTTAGAACTAAAGTAAAGCGCTTTATCAAGTACAGTCTAGTTCTATGTACAATAATGTCGAAAGTGAAGAGTTAACTGCAACTGTATAATTGGTTTTTGTGAAGTTTGATGGTTGGATGCAGAGAAGGCAGTAGCAAAACTGTATGGATAGGGTGGCACAGATGTATTTGATGGGAAATACAGTGATAGCTATCTCCAACATTCCCAATAGTTTGTGATGTGCCTAACTGATGTTTTTCCACAGGTACGACAATGAATTCGGCTACAGCTGCCGTGTCGTGGACCTGATCCAGTACATGACCACCAAGGAATAGGTCACTAACCGTCACCAGGCAGCACAAGGAGAACAGCCAGCTAATCAAATTACAGGATTGTGTAACTAGTGACGTTAATTTCATCCAATGAACACATTGCTTTGAAAATAATTAGACCCATATAGATATACGTAAAGCGAATTAAGAGAATGCAAAGTTATCATCTGTTCCTGTAGAGTGGTGTGACTTGTATAGCTAAAAGCAACGGAATATCTGAGTATGAGAGATCTTAAAAGAAGGAATCGCTATGTACGTTCAGTCTGAGACTGTCTAGGGGAAGGGTTTGGTGAAGTTTGCAGTGCTGCAATGACATTTCTGTGGCTGTTTCATAAAAAGTACAACTTGGTACCTTTGGAGTCTGCTGTTTCTTTTGTCGTATCTGTTTTTAAACTGAAGTGCAGGTAATGGAAAACAGACAACCCACTACTTCAACTAAGTCCTACGTGTATGTTGACTATCACTACAGGATATACATTTGTACATGACAACAATTAGTTGATAGAAAGAATTCGTACAGACTCGCATAAAGATTACTTTAATGCTATACAGGCATTTTCCCATGACACTGAACTTCCTTACAGAAAAATCTTTTGACTTCTTGTATTGCATATACTTCATCCTGGCATTTGAACGTGCACAGTTCTAGTTTTAAAAGCTTGGTTGAGTATTCTACCTAAATACAAAAACCAGAAAACATCACTAAAGCAACATAGTATATACTCATTTCTCAACTTTACAGGAACTACCATTAGATTTGTCCTATTTTATCACAATTAAATTTCAAAGTTAATCCCTGCTTTTAATATACAAGTAGTATTGCACATTTGATATAATTTGCATAATCATATTCCTGTAATAATTCAATATAACAGCCCCTTGTTTCAATGGCTAACCCTTAAAATTCACTGAGCATGCATCTTGTAGCATCTTAAATATTCATCACATGACTTAAGTCAGGATGGACTCCATAGCTTAACTCAACATTTTAGATGAATTCATCATCTAAAAGCGTTACAGATTGGGCAGATAACTCTTACAAGGTTATAAAAGATTCCTATATCAAGTTGTGGGACTCTTAAATCCCAGGAGACCCTGTACATGGTATCATGATAGTTCAGGTTAAAGTTTGTACAGTATCAATCTACAGTTACAAGTGCATGTCCAGGATAAAATTTGACATTTGAAAGTTTGTACACATTCTTAAACATATGGAATGATCTGTGTCAACACTTAGTGTTGTAATGCACAACTTCACTAAACCTACAGTAAGTCGTAAGGTGATTCATAGGATATCCTAGTAATCTGTAACAAGGAAAATATATTTTCTGTTGCGATTTTACCTCTCGGACAAGTGAGAGTTGGACATTTGTTTACACCATGCAAGTGACAAACTATGATTGTCATGCGACAAAAATTATTCACAACAGTCCCAAGCAGCGATTTTTACTTATTTCAAGTGCTGGGAAGCAACTATTTTTTTTGGAGATCAAAAGACGACAGGTTGAATTTTCTCTTCAATGTCCTCGTCCTTTCCTGGTAACTCGTACACAACAAACGGCGTGTTCCAGAATAACTTGTTTCATTTGCTGGGAAGCAAGAGTTTTTTTAGATCAAGGACAGGGTGAGTCTTCTCAAAAGACGACAGGTTGAATTTTCTCTTCAATGTCCTCGTCCTTCCCTGTTAACTCGTACACGACAAACAGCGCGTTCCAGAAACAGCCGACAAACCCGACAGCGGAGCAGAACAGAAGCACGGCGTTGACCGTTCCGGTGACGGAGATGAGAGGTCCGAGGCAGGCGGCGTTCACGATCTGCGCCAGGAAGATCTGACAGCTGAGGAGGGAGGTGTCCAGACCAAACCCTCGCTTGCTGCTCCCTGGACTGTCCTGTATGAACTGGAGAGGGTGAACAAAGACAATGACTCATTTGCATGATGAAAAAGTGCTAAAATACAATAGTGGTAAATGGCAGGAATTTCATATTTATTTTTCCTGAAATTTAGGTGAAGGTACGGTAAGCATCATTACATAATATGGATTACTCTAGTCAGATTCTATGATACTTGCCTTCTGTGTTAGGATGGGACTTCATTTTAGAGTTGGGACATGTAATTTAGTTGCAAAAGATCATCCAAAATCATGCAAATAAAAACATGAGGCTGTGAAAAGGACAAGTCTAGAGACACGAACAGTGCTAGTCCTTGACTTAATCCTACAACAAGTCTTCCATTCTACCTTGAGCATCCCTCACATGCATTACTTCTAAGAAAATCGGCCAACGGGGAGCGGACCTTGGGTAGCGGACGAAACCTAACAAGGCTGACACTCAGGCTAATGTTGCCCATTGCTTACCTCTGCATTCTGATGAAAATCTGACAGTACGGTGTAGGGTAGGGTACAGAGGGTCGCAAACATGATGCCAAAGGCTACACACATGCTAAGAACCACGTAGGTGTTGGGAAACATCACACACAGAGCTGCAGCGATGGAGAACACCAGGTACCCGAAGAAGTAGGCAGAGTGAACTGAAACTGCATCCAGCAGTGGATCTAGAAGGGCTGTGTTTGGGAAAGAACAACATACTGTGTGTAAAAACTAATCTGTTGCTGGAATGGTTAGCATGAACGATACATGAACATGTACAAGTATTCAACACGAACGTTCTGACAAAGGGAAATAAAATTACTAGATCAGAGAGCAACAGCAATGGACTTTGTGATGGCCTCTGGAGTATTTTTGGTGAAGACTTGCTGTTAGGGAAGACATTTTGTTTATGACAAACGTTGTTTATGACAAATGTTACATCCACCTAGTGAAAACAAAGTGATCTGAAAAGATATTGAACTGCCAACTGATAAAATTGCACTTATTGTTAGTTAGCCCATGCAACTAATGTAAAAACAATCTGTAATCAGACTGATCATTCTCGAAAAGTTTTTTAGTGTTAGTTTTCTATGTCCCAACCCACCTGAGTATATGGCAGAGGAGAAGGCATAGATACACAGTCCCCAGCAGCCCATCTTTACACCACGGCTGTAGTTCTGGTAAGGGTCAGTCCCCAGATCTGCCGTGGGACTGCCGTGGAAAACTGTCTTTCCCACAAAGTCTGTGAAGAACATCAGGATTGCTGTAGATGGGGAGACAAAAACTCACAGTAAGAGTCAAATTATTTGAAGTGTGAGTAATCTTACATACAAATTCCTAATGTCTGCATCTGTTCTGATATGCAGTAAACAATTAACAAAGTCCGAGATGTAGCACTCATGATCAGTCCAGTAACATACATGTACTGCTTTTACCTATATAATTCATTTTCACTCACTCATTTCTTGTTCCCCATATACTAACACTAGTTAAGCAGTAAGTAGAGATTACACTCCTAGTACAAAACATAACATCACTAACTACATGCACTACTACTACTTTCAGTAACTAGAAATTACACTTCTAGTACTACTAACTACTACTATTGCTACTACAGTAACCACTACTACTAACCGTAACAGATTATACTGCTAGTACAAAACATTACTTATCTACACTCTAGCTACTAGTACCTACTAGTACCTTACAGTAGCTAGAGATCACACATAGTCCAGATAATTACATCGCTAACTGCTACTACTACTGACAGTAACTGTACAACTCAAGCAGGTCAATGACTTTGATGTACCTTCCATAGCCAGCCATCCTAGAAAGTGACAGAAACACAGTCTCTTCAACACTGTGGGCATCTTGATGACGGCCATGTACAGCATTCTCACTGTCAGAACATCGTCCTTTTCATCCTCATCTGAGTCGGAACTCTCTCTGCTATCTGCACGTATCGTACCATTGCTTTGCAATAAAGTAGTAACTTCCTCATTAAAACTAACACTGTGTGGATAATTGTCATCTATTAGATCTAAGTTGTTAGGGCGAGGTATATTATTTGTCTGTTCTCTTCTGCGGGAGTTTTCTTGTACCTCTTCCTCGCTTACGTACCCGTCTGTAAAGTACTTCTCCTCTTCGACGTACTTTGGCACATTTGCTATTTCATCGCCCGGCATGGATTGAGTTCTGCGCAGCGGCCGGTAAGAGCTGGTCACCATGTGCCTCTGCTCTTTACGTGTTTTCGTCTGAAATTGCATCAGATCTGGCACGGTGTCATCTTCAGAATTCGCCGAGGCAATCCCGTCATTGCTGGTGTGATGACTGTTGGCATCATTCGGTGATTGAACTCGGTTTATTGAATGGACTGAACCATAGTTGAATATGGGGGTGGTTAAACTTAAAGGTGTTGTAGGTGTGAGAGAGCAGATAGATGTCACATCACTCATGACCGAATCAGGGCGATTGTTAACATGATCTGATGAGCTCACGTCAGTTTTGCCCTGTTTTTCCAGAGGAATTTCCTTGATACTGAACAGTGTCACAATGGCAGACAACACAAAGGAGACAGCTGCAAAGGTGAAGACAACGCGCTGGCCGGACCCCACCCACGTAGCGAGAATGGTCTGGTCCCAGTCCACCCCTCCCACCACATAGCCTACTCCTCCTCCAAGACCTAGGAGAAAAGAAAAGGACCAGTTCAACAGTGTTAAAAGAAGAACCTTAGCACAGGGTGGGATGTTAACCACCTTGAGGTCATGGAACCTCAGAATGCCCACCCGTTATTCTATGTTACTGTTGAAAGTCACCATATCTAAATGTGATGTTGGGACAAAAATTTTAGAAGGGTAAAGTGCAAGACTGATTAGATTTAGGTGTAGCAAATATAAATTTTCTTCAGACTAACAGGTGCAAATGTTATGTCTTAAACATTGCTACCCATTCCTTCTGGCCAGACTCCATTCATGTGACCCCTGCCATAATCTCACCTCCCATCAGGGCATGCAGACTGAGACCCCTGTCCTGGTCGTCCTGACAGCAGGAGTCCAGGAGATAGGCCCGGGACGGACTGTCGCTCGAGTCCGCGCAGAAGTCCAGCATGACGTTCCCGAGGATCGTCAGTACAATGGCGCCGTACGTCGCAGTCTGACCGTCCTTAAAGGTGGCGTTTGCGATGTCTTCACCGTTCATCATCAGCGCCAGCCCGACCAGGATCCCTACTGACAAAGCTAGGATGAAGGGGCGGCGCCGCCCCCATCTCGCCGTGCAACGGTCGCTCCAGGAGCCGAGTACCGGCTGCACCAGGAACCCGAGAACCGGGCTTATGAACCAGATAAACGTGTAGTACTCCTCAGGCACCCCCAGCTGCAGTAGGATGGGCGTCACTAGCGCCATCTCTAATGCATAGCAGAATTCTACCCCAAACATGATGCCGCCATTGGCTAACAGTTGCCATAGTGACCGCTTGGGTGGTTCCTCCTCTTCCTCTGAAGGTAAGGTAAACGCGAGCGGAGTGGGGGGTGGCGGCGGCGGTTGGCGGTAAGAGAAGACGTGGCGTGGCTTAGTCCTCACGCCAGGTTTGAAGCCGAGGTTGGTCTTATGGCCAATAGTTTTTGTGCTGAAGCGTTTCTTCTGTGGCTGGGGCTGCCACCGCGAGACCGGGGGAGGAATAAGAGGAGTGGTTTCGTCCAGAGGCATCTTCGACAAGTTGTTCTCACCATCCTCTCACGGGTCACGATGTCGCCTTGTTTCTCACTACAAGTCAAGAAGAAATGTCGACAATCCTCTCAGCTCATCACGGTAATGGAGAAATGTCCTGAAACAGATGAAACACACACATGGTTCATTACAAGTGTCATAGAAAATGAAAGAATGATGAAGACATTGATGGCATGCTTCAGTGCCAAGCACTGAAATACAGAGAAGATGATGATGAAGCCAAGGTTTTAGAAAGAAGCAACTTCATTTATCTGGCCTGTGTAATGTCCACTAACCACAGTTAGTCATTTCAGATCATCTGTAACTGGTCAAAGATTGACATTACCATGCTAACATTAAATCCTGCAGAATCTTACACCATTTCCCTCCAGATCTGGCCAAAAATTAGATTACTTCTTTAAGGCAAAGGTCAAGATTAAAATGGCATACACATCGGATTATGTCTAGACGTATTTTGCTGCGTTCACAGATAAACCCGCCAGCCAATTGGTATAAAAGGTTACAATGTGCATTACATATTGATTGTCTCCTGCTGGCCATGCAGAATATAATGCTGTGTGGCACCAGGAGCTACCTCAGCTGAAACACATAAAAATCAATACACTTTGTAGCTGCTGCTTTTACTACTAAATCCACTACCGGTATTGGGATATACATGTAGTACTGTTTCAATCCATTGAATTAGTAGGTGCCCTTAGAAGGGTCACCTGTATGTATGTATTTTGCTGTAACTGTAAGGTTAAGGCATAACTTTTTATGTCTTTGGGCTACTCTAATTCAAGATCAAGCATTATTGAATTAGTGAGTGGCTAAAACTGCATGATTTTAAATACACTACATGCATCTTCATTATATCATGCATTATACGCATATAGTTTTCTTATGTCCTGGTTTTCTATCTATATTTAGTCTGACGCTACAAATATATTGTTTACAACAAATCCAGCGATTTACCTTTTTATGGTAACCCTTGCAGCTCCCAATATGAGTCAAACTCAGAGGAATGGAGCCCCTTTTAAGTTATCAGGGAACTAATGTATGATATCAATCTGAATCAGCTGACAGAATAAACGACAGTCTATCAGGTAGCAAACAGTCTGCACCAATACGTATCCCAGCCAAATAGAAATATTTGTCATCTGATCCGGCTAGACTGTCTCATCAGGGCACTATATAAAGCTTAGAGGCCACTATGTGCTGTACACCTCTTTGAGGGGCTCTTTTAGGGGCCTATTAACCTAGGCCAAGATTTTCTGCATACTTCAAAGTATATGATTTTTTTCTTGCAAGCAGTAATCTTTACATGTATATAATATGCCTCAATTGCTGTAACCTAGCAGCCCTCCAAGGTAGCCTCCTTGTTGTCACTGGCTACCAGCGACAGTAGGGAGCCTGAGTGGTAACTATGGAGGATGGCAAGCAGGTTAGGATTGCAGAGGTCAATGACCTGTAAGTCAGCCTCTGCTTTTAGGCTGACTGGATTGGAGTACCATATCAGGTATCTCAAATATATCATAGATATTTATTGCGGTCCTTTCTTTCCTCCAATGGTTTATTTACCCTGTCTCCTATTGGAAATTTCTATCTTGCAACAGGAATAAGCATATTTTATCGCACTGATGTTTGATAGTTCATCTTTAGCTGATAGTCAGGTGACCGCAAGGTTGCACAAGTTTTTCAAAAATCGACTTGCCCTGTAGGGCAAGTACATCGTCATTTCACTTCTCACTTGCCCAAAATATAATACAGGACATTCTTGTAGGCATTTTAACTACCAGCAAGGAAATTATTTTATTTTAGAGTTTATATTGCTACTTGCTTTATTCATCAAAGTAAGGTGGTTTGAGACTTGCTATTTGGATTTTCTGACAAAAGGGCATTACCATACTGTAATATCATTATGGCAAAATGATGAGTAATTTTGCTCCAAATACTGTAGCGGCTATACTTCGCATCCAAAAATTTTACTTGCTCAATCGGGCAAGTACAGGGGGATATTCACTTGCCCGAACAGTACTTTTACTTGGGCAATGGGACTAAAATGTCCAACCCTGCAATGGTGTACTATGATCAATAGTCGTATCTTTTGGTGTGTAATTGTTGCTTCAGCATATTTCAGTCAGGTGAGACTATGTAAGACTGTGTCATGCACATGTGATCTCCACATTGCTAAATACCAGGTATGTGTCCGTACGGGTGATATTTCAGGTCCTGAAATATTACCCGTACGGTCACTGGTGCAAGTTTACATTAAAATACTAATCAATGTGGGCTTCAGATCACGTGCTGATAAAGCCAAGGTGTACCAGGCACCTAATTCCGATAACAATCAGTAATGCTAATATAGTAGTACTTGTCTAGTACTTTATACAAATATTTACATAACAGGTTTAATGTGGTCTATGACACCTATGCTGCTGCATGTAGCTGGATATCTTTTTGCAGATGTGACCTGTATGGCCACAAGGCCGCGGTAACTGCCCTATAGTTGTCACTATATTGTTATATATCTTAATATGTTATAGTATGTTGTCAGTTAAATTGTCTATTTTTGTATCATTACTGTTTTATTATGCATTTTGTATGTGGAGAGACAACTGGCAGAGGTGCATATATGCACCTGTTTTGTCTCTCCTCCATGCTACTTGCTGTTGCATTGGAAAGTCTAATAAATAAATAAATAAATAAATAGTGCAAGTTATTATTATACTCAGGTCATGTGCTGAAGCCAAGGTGTGCCAGGCACCTGACTTTGATAACAATCAGCACTTCAGAGGAATGTTATCAAAATGTAAACATGTCTGTAGAGAGTGGGGTAAAGGTTGAAGTGGTGTGTGTGTAGGCAGTATGATGTGGTCCCGGCACTGGATTGCATGAGAGCCATGTGCTGAAGTCACACCCTCAAATATTGACATACATTACATCAGTGTGTACTTAAAAACCAGCGTGCCTAAACACCTGATGATCGACAACTGGCCACAACCGACCACAACTGGTTGTAATTTGTGACCGACAGTCTTTTTTTCTTATCGAAATTTTCTTACAAGACAAAATTGCTGTATTTTGTATTCACATGTAAAGAGGAACAATTAGTATAATCAGAATGTTTCAACATTTACTCATAGTTATGTAATTGATAAAAACTCACTGATCCATGCAAGCCAGTTGTCGCTCATTGCTAAAATAACATTGAAGTTAAAACCTAAATACTGTACACTAAATGTTAGTGTATTACAAAGAGAGACATGCCTGTATGAAAGGTAGAATCTTATTCAGCAAAAACAACGACTTACACTAATTATGATGCAACATATTTTGACCCTAGCAACATCAGTATGCAACTGAACTATTATATAAAACACCTGGAATTTCTGGAAAGCATCCTTAACAATTATTGATATGCACATGCATTGAATTGCGCCACCATAAATAACAGGTTTGCATATCGAATGCAGGGTCCATAACAATTTTGAAAATGCTATTCAACACAAATCGATTGTAAAAAGAAAACATACATCATAAGGATGGTGTCAAAATAATAATAATGCTGTATCCAAGCGCTCTATGCGGGTTACCGCCCACTTTAATGCCTTTAATAGGGGCTAGCAGTGGAATTAATTAGCAGACTACTTTACCAAAATCTGCGATAATCTGGACTATATAGTCGTCTCAACTGAAAACTTACCGTAAAAGTGATCTACAGCGAACGTTCAGGTACCTTTTTTTTGGCAGTGTCTCGGACAGATGACAGCCCACCGCGGCTACGGACGCCCACTTAAATTATAGGGGCTAGCACTAGCAGTATTGGAGTAGTAGTTAGCACTGGGATAATCTGGATAATAGTGGTCTCTACTTAACACTTACCGTAAAAGTGATGTACAGAGAACTCCTGGTAGTAGCAGTGTCTCGGATAGGTGACGCGTGACGGCCACAGAGTCTGAAACCAGCGCACTCTGGTTCGACCGAGCGATCAGCTGTCGAGGGGGAAAACAAAAATCGACAGCAGGGAACGATAAGGGATTTCTGTATCTTATCAGTTAAACAGTTGGAAATCAAACGAAGTTAGTAGCTATTTACTACTGGAAGTTTTTTTTTTACTATAAACTGAAGTAGAGAAAATGCATTTCTCATGTATGATGGACTGAAATTCTTTGTTTTTATGTAACAGACGCAAATATGTCTGGTACGTTTAGATGCTTTGTCTGTAATGCTGACAATTTCGGAAAAGTGGCGCTGCTGCACGACTGTCTCCTCGGGCGATACCAATATCATCATGGGGTACTAACTTCAGGTTGGTGGTTTACCATGATGACCGACTATTGTACTCTTGTAAATAACTGCCAAGTACTGTTATATTAAGTGGCCTTCTTTTTTTTAGGAACTAGAATTAGTAGAAACCATTCAATAACCGTAGCCATAGGATCCCGAGTTCCACTGTAGTACGATAAAAAGCCGTTACGGAGTCCAAAATTCAATCATCTCGAGGTCTTACTACTATTGCAGTATAGGTACAACTAGTCTACTACTATTCAAGCAGACAGGGACATCTTGTGGTGCGAAATGCCGATATTTCGTTGCAATGGGGGTGGGGTGGGGTGGTGATGCTGTCCTTGGTGCTGATTGGCTAACACACAGGCTATTGCTCAATATGAGTGGACAACGCTATTCAACCACGAATGGGGAAAAATGATGTAGATGTAAGCTATCATTAGCCAATCTGAATGGAATTTCTACCCATGGAAATATTTAAGACATTATACCGACCGATCGCGACTAGAACACCGGCAATCATAACTTTGTCCGCAAGGCGGCGCTCCATGCGCTCCACGTATTTACAATCGCGCGGTAAATGTCTCGAACTTGTGTTGTTGAGGCGGCAAGAACACTTCGGCATTGCGCATGTGGTGGCCTTATCGTTGTCATCTGAAGTTCTTTACAATTGTAGGCTGGAGAAAACAAACTCAGCAAGCTGTCTTGGTAGAGACACAGGCGAATTTCCAGCTTCAACTAAAATCCTGGGACAAAAAGGGGGGAATTCTACTAGGGTACTCGTAGTCCCCACCAGACTTCTTTTGCGGGGTGAATAAGGGATATTGCCCCGCCAGATTGGCGGGGCAATGGAGCTTTTCTGGCCGACTATCTTCTCTGGCCAATTAATACCCTTTTTAGGCCGATTTCTACGATTTATTCACCCCGCAAAAGAAGTCTGGTGGAAACTAGGGTACTCGTACGTCAACAAAATTGGAGGAACAGACGTCAACGACCACCTATGACTTTTTAAATCGTAACAATACAATACACTGTGTAAGATGCCGTCCTATATTCATACATGTAATTTTCTTGGGCTCCCATGCTCACTCCCCGGGTTACAAAATATTTTCTTGAAAATTTCTATGATAACACCAAGATCCTATGACTAAGGGATAAGGGAATGATTCACTCAACCCCCTTATATATCCTCTGTCCAGAACTCCTGCGCACAGTCAGTCTGTGCACGTGTGACGTAAGCTGGTTTTTCTTCCCGGTACCCCAGCTGCCTGTCTAAGTACATTCTCATCACTACGAGACAAAACTCCACTTCATTATATCATAGGGAACCAGTTTTGCTCCAAAAAGGCGGGAAACACAGGAGAACGAAATTTGTCGACCTCGCCTGCGAAGGACATTTTGTCTGCAGTGTTGGAGTTTACTATATATAACTTGGTGTTCTACAGTCACCATGTCGCAGCTGAGGTTCTGCTGTGTGTTTCTCCTGGCTGTGCTAGTGGCGGTAAACGGGACCGCCTGGGAGAAAGAAAACTACCCAAACCCACAGCTTCAGCCGGAACTCTGCAGCCCCATAGTAAAGAAACCGTCCTGGCTCTGCAACCCGGATCACGTTCTGAACGAACAGTCAGGTAAGAGCTGTTATATTGTACATAAAGACGTGGACATATGTCCTACCAGTATCACTGTTAGCTATCGTTAACTGTTACATTTGATGTTGAATTTAATGCCTGTGGTGTTGACTAATGTACCATATCCTCAGAAAGATCTAGTCTTTTCAGATAAGTTATTAAACGGTAAAGTTTCATGCTATAACGTTGCCTATAATGCAGTTACAGTCGCCATTGCCGTCGTGTTGTGACGAGTGTGGATGTCTTATATACTGTCTACCGTAGCCAGACTACAGTTGTCATCGCTTTATCTCAATCA
>NW_017804131.1:5476677-5538464 GCF_001625305.1 Branchiostoma belcheri
GTCGTCGTGGTGTGTGTGTGTGTGTGTGTGTGTGTGTGTGTGTGTGTGTGTGTGTGTGTGTGTGTGTGTGTGTGTGTGTGTGTGTGTGTGTGCGCTTGCTTGCTTGCTTGCTTGTGCGTATGAAGTGCATGTGTGTGTGTGTGTGTGTGTGTGTGTGTGTGTGTACGTGCGTGCGAGAGCGCGCGCGCGCGTGTGTGTGCACGTGCGTGTGTGAGTCTACGTGCATGTGTAGTGCATGTGCAGGTGTATTTTTTAATAGAGAAAAACATAACATATATGTCAACCAGTCAAAGGAAACTATGAAAGTGAAAATGTCAGCAATGATGGGTTCAATGAGATGAAAGCACAATCCTTCAAATGAAATATGTATCTGGAAAATATCACTATATATTATACCGGCATAGCGTAAACATGGCAACGGTGAAACCCCCACGAGTCGGTATACAACAAAGGTGATGTAACTGTTGAACTTCCCTGTAGCGCTCCTACTGAGGGAGAAACTGAAACTGGTTCACGCAGAGGCCAAATGTTTCTGCGACGACTGCACGGACAGAGGAGGCTACACCATCTCTGTAGCGGCTATGCAGCAGATGGAACCCATGTAAGTAGAACACTCAGAGAGCGCACCGGTACCCCTCCCCATCTCTAATTATGAACAAAGCAATAGATCACACGGAAACATACTTCATATATTCACTTCTAAAGAAACATGGATGGTGTTTCAATTGTAAATAGACTCACGTTTTATAACATTGAGAGAGCATTGTCTATAATGCATCCTTATAGATAGAACTTTATTGCACGACAGTTGTACGTGGTACAATGTATGGCAACGACTGTTGAACATAGTAAACGAAGAAAGGTATGGAATAAAACGTAACATCCTAACTACTAAAATAACAAATATACAAGTGGTACGTATTCATGACCAGTAAACATACCCCCCCCCCCTCCCTTCACAGGTACTGGACCCTCCTCCCCACTGAACAAGTCCCAGTGAACATCAGCTCTAGGCGGTTTACCCGCTACCTGCGAGACACCTGGTTTCCCGACGAGTCATGCACCGATCACGTCATCATTCTCGTCTCCAAGTTGGATGACCTGGTGAGTGCCTACAACTAGCCAATAACAATAAGGAATGATAACCTTAGTCCATAGTTAAGTTTATAGATAAGTTTTGCCATACTTTGTACCATGTACAACTGTTGTGCAATAAAGTTATTATAAAAAAAACAATCTGATCAGACCCTCGTGCATCTGACTGACCTGATTGCCCGGATCAGAGCGATAGGTTAAAGGTGTTTGGAAGTCCGTGGCGTCCCCCGTCCCGTTTCAATATAGGTTGGCGGATGCTGATGCACTTCTAATGATGAAATCCTTTACTGGACCAGGTTCAACTATTGGACATGAACAAGACTGCTTCGTGAGGCGGTTGAAAAATGTATTTACATGAAGACTCGCAAACCATTTGCTTATGCATGGCTTCAGGCTATTTTAGCTTATCATGAATATAGCATAGTTCAAACAAACAAACAAACAAACAAACAAACAAACAAACAAACAAACAAACAAACAAACCTGAGCTTGGAATACGAACTTCTCTGCACATAGGTACTCATCTCGCCAGGCGAGTTCGCCAAGGCCATATTACCAGACGAGAAGCTGAAGTCCATCATGAAGAAAGCCGAGCACTTCTTCAACGTCACCGGCCACTACCAGCCGCGTCTGGGTCTGGAGATCATGATCACCGAGATCGCAGAGACCTTCGACTCTCTGGAACGGGCACAGTCTTTCATACTGAGCGGGTACATGATCGGTACGTGCGAGTTTACTAACCCATACCATTGCAACCTCAGAAAAATTTGATTGGATAAGAGACATTTTCTTCGTGGCCCTTAGCTAAGACGTGCGTGGTCGTGTGGCAAAATAATTTGTAACTATGCCACATGAAGTTTCAATAGCAAGCCTCATGGCCGTATTATTCTACTCATGTGTTGTGAGGGAGAAAGAGACAGATATTTATACATATTGTTTTTGCTACGTTTCCTCTTCTTCTCCAAACTAAAAAGGTCAATGACCTGAACCAGACTGTCTGTCACCATTCTAACTAGTGTTGGGTTACATCATGTTGCAATTTTATAGCAGAAGGGATTTAGACTCCTGTCTGACCATATATATGAATGTATTTGAGTAAGAATTAACAGAGCAGACCATATGCGAAGGTAAACATTATGCATTTGCTTTGCAAATATTACCTTTCTAGTATAGGTATGTTTCTGTTCCCTGCAGCTATCATCGTTGGAGTCGTGGCATTATACTGCACTGTTGGTTTTATATGCTGCCGGACATACGCCTCCATGAAGAAGGCAGATAGAAAATACACCGGGCACGAAACTCCGTTCTTCTTCGTGTACCTCGACAAGAAGAAGCTCAAGCAAGAGGAGGAGGAGAAGCTGAGAAAACAGAAGCGCAAGGAGAAGAGAAGGGCGAAGAGGATGGAGGAGCGGAGGAAGCTGGAAGAGATGCAGGCCCAGACCAGCGACCTCGACGATCGCGACTACGACCCGAAGTACGACGGTGTGAAGGGAGAGGAGTACGAGATGCGCCCGTATAACGACCAGGCTGCCCCGATGCCGTACTGGTACGGCGCACCTCGCGGCGCCACGGCGTCCCTCCCGCCAACACCGCGGCCTGGTAGGTCCATGAGCGGCCGCGCTAGCACGCTGGGGACTGCGTCAGTGCCGGCCTCTCCTATGACAGGCGTCCGCGGGAACCCCCTGTACAAGCCCCGGTCCTACACCATCCAGCCCAGCCCGTCTCTCGGCAGAGAGTCCACCGTCTACCCCGTAAGACCGCTAGGCTCTGCCGTGTCTGGCGCCAACTCAGAATCCTCTATCCCGCCCTCCTCTGGCTCTACACGTAACGGCATCAACGACAACAACAACCCATACGTCCTCTGCTTCGAGAGCACCATCTAAACGAAGAGTCATAGTTGACACGAGAACAGACTCAATTGACAGCTTTACCAAGCGGATATTGGTGCAAAGTATTACACACTTTGTGTAACCACATTTTTGCGTGGTAAATAAAGGCTGCTTTTGCGGAAGATCCTTCCCCGCAAGATTCAGCAACAAGCTTACTGGCAACCGACAGCCTTGGGGCATGTTCTGCTGCATGAAGCCTTGGATGACGCGGTGCATGGTTGAGCCTGGATGACCGGAACACAAGGCATGCAAGCTGGACTTACATGCGGCCTAAAAAGACGAGAGCAAACACAACATTCTGCTCACACTGTGCGAGCGCATTTCGATCTTTGCATGACCAGTTTGCAGTACAGTTTGGCCCTCGCAGCTAGGGCTATAGAGATGTTGGTTCGGTGCATGAAGTTCGTCTGACAGATGCGTTTCTGTTGTCCCTTCTGCATGTTTCAACAACCCCTTGTTAACGTTTTGCCCATGCCAATATCGATGTCCAGTCAGGTGTCCACACGCCGTGATGTGACCAGTGCATTGATGTCAAAACGTAATACTAAGACTATTGAACATTCAGATCCTTGCTTTACTTTAATACATGTATAATCATGTGTTACTCCATTCGCTGGCTCTTGGTCATGATTAGCTACATTAGCTAAAAATAGATCATTGTAACATGTATAAACAATGTTGTTGTATGTTTACATGGTCTCACCATCAAGTGGTTCCATAATGTTCAATTGTATTTAAACATTTAGTGATCTTTTGTATAGTGGAATGTTTCATTGTGTGAATAGAGTTGTGATTCAGACTTGTTACTCGAACTTAGCTTCGTGGGAAAACTTGTTTGAAGTATTAACGGAAATACTTATAACAGTTCGACAAATTTTGTTGGGTAGAACTGGAAAAACTGAGCAACTATATGATGTAACAAAATGATGATGACAAGGTGTTTTCAACACAATAACAACATGTATCAAACTTCTGTGCGAAAATATATTAGATCAATCGTGTAGAATAACTGCTTGTAAATAGTGCGGCTTTGAGAATGTTGTAAAAAGTATTTACATTACAGGGCAAGTTGTCTTGTTATCATATATACATGAGACATGTGCTACCTTGATTATCATGAAAGTTCATCTGTGTTGGTAGTAATCATAGTGAAATGTTGAACTTTATTCCAACACAAGGCGTACACAGAGATCTTGTGAGTTTATGTTCGGAAGGGGTCATCAATTATCCCAATAAAGGCGACAGTGGTTGTTCAAAATCTGATCTCTGTGTAAACCTTGTGTTACAATAAAGTTCAACATTTTACTGTGTGGTACCGTGATGTTTACAAGAATGGAAAAATCTTACTAGAGACATGTTCTGCCTTAATTTCAGTTTAGAAGAATGGAAAAGATACCAGAGATGTATGTCCTACCTTAATGCTTATGAAAATGAAAAAAAAATCAAATACATACATTGTATGGCCAATCCACCACCAAGGGTGGAACTTATGTTTGGATACAGGCCCTCAAATGTCTTTAACACTAATTAGCTAATTAGTTATTATATTATGAAATTTTTGTACATGTAGAAACCATTACAAGACAAAAAAAAACAAGCTGTAAGATTGTCTATTGTAATTGCCTACATGTTACAGTGCCTAAGTATAACTCATTTGTAGAAGTGTGCATGTTTGAAAGTCCTTTATGTCAATCATGTTTAGGTCTGATTTAGGTTTCACAACCATAACTTAACTGTTTGTCTTTATGATGATATATTAGTAAATACTTTTTATTTCAAGTCCACAGTTAATTAAAGATTAGTTTTGGTCTTGTTTTGACATTTTCCTATTGAAAATATTGCAACTGGGAGGTCTTCATCAATCTGTACTATATTTGACCCCCATCTCATTTTTCCATTGTTATATAAAACTACATTGTACAAATGTAGATATGTATTTTCCTGACATGTAAAAATACTTGAAAAAGTGGTGTTGCACAAATATACAGATCTCTGATGCAATATTGAATATGCTTATGAAATTTACAATATTGAGCTCTTAGGTCATAATTGCAAAGCCACCACAGAGCAAAGTGGTTAATTACAAAGTCATCTCCATTGACTTACCTTAAGTATGATACACATAAGTATTATGTACAGTATGAAAGAAATATGAATAAAATGATAATTTTCCTTTGCACTTTCATATACATGTGTTACTAAATGCAGTGTAAACATTGACAGTAAGTCGACACCAATTTGATTTCTTGGTTAACGGATTTTTCTAGAAAAATAATGGAGCTGGCGGGCGAAAAAAAAAATAAAAACAGGCCTAGGCATCCTATTATGGCCCAAAATGGTACAATAGGAGCCATGAAGTGACAACACACCAGGCTAGTTCAAAATTTAAACAATGAATTTTGAACTTTTAATGATACCATTGCATTGAAAGATGGAATAACTGTAACAACTAGGATGAAAAGGACTGTTTTCAACTGTTCAGGGCAAAATATGAGCATTTTGCAGTTGATTCTGAATTTTTATTTTTATTTGCAAATCAGAAAAAAATGAAGCAGGCAAATCCGTTGACCAAGAAATTAAATTGGTGTGGCCTAAGGCACACATACAAATTCTCTCATTGGTAGATTTCATTGATGAAATCAAGCTAAGCTTGGTTGGTTTAACACATTGATGTCCCCCTCCCCCTTTGAGGGACAGCACATATTGTCACCATGAATATCCCAAGATCAGATTACACGTGCCAGACGCAGGAACAGCACATGACAGGCTCGTAACACAGCCCCGACCGCTCTCTGTAATCCAGCACTGACCGGTCCCAGACATGGTTCATCAGCCAAAACGGGATCATCACCAGGAGGAACGCTGGAGAGAGAAATGTGTATCAACTAGGAGAGGGTAACGGTTCAGTATGATCAGGTTCAAGTCCAGATTTAGGTCCTGGACTTGACTATACTTCATTTTTATTTAATTCCTATAAGTCCTGGTCCATATGCTGGCAAACAGTGAGATGAATACAGAAGAACTTTATTGCATGACAATTGCACAAGGTACAATGTACAGAGTATCAATATACATAACACAAATGAAATACAGTACCTACAGTATACTGACATTACTGGACCGATGAAACAGTTTAATTAATCAAACATTATGAGCAGATAAATGGTGTAAAAAAGAAAATGACCCTTAAGAAAAATGACGAGTGGAATAGTATTTCCAAATATTTCCAAAAATAATTTCATCAGGTTGGTAGAACCAAGGACATTATATACTGTATAATGTCCTTGGTAGAACATAGGATATTGGGATTTTCTTATACACTGCCAGTTATTGTTCTTACCTTGTTTACATTTTGATGTCTATCATACACCTTCCTCAGAGCTCAGACTAGAGTACTAGTACTGTGAAAATGAGATTGTGTTCTTGACGCAAAAGAGCCACCTACATTGGCTACATAAAGCGGTGAGAAGTAGTACTCCAGTCAGAGGCTCTGAAAATCCCAATATCCTATTCTCAAGTATTGTTAAGAAAGAAACATGGAATGTGAGTATTTAAGTACTAAAACTCCACTGACCTGTGGTGATCATTGCCATGATTGTGAATGCCAGGGACAGATAGTACAACTCAGGGGTGTTGTTTCTCTGTAAACATGGAGGGATACAAATTATGTCCTCACAAAGATGTAAGAGGCTTAAATCACCTTACAGATGATACAGTTATAATGTTAACATGAGATATAGTATGAAACCCTTTAGTGAACATTCTAAACCTACCAAGACATTTATATAAACAGTGGTGTTACTTTTAAAAGCTGATTCTAGAAATAAACAAAACAGTAGCAAGACCACATCACCTAATGCATAAATGTTTACCTTCGCATATGGTCTGCTCTGTTAATTCTTACCCAAACACATTCATATATATAGTGGTAGGAGTCTAAATCCCTCCTGCTATAAAATTGCAACATGATGTAACCCAACACAAGTTACCATATTAACAGACAGTCTGGTTTAGGTCATTGACCTGTCTGATTTGAAGGAGAAGAAGAAGAGGAAACAGAGCAAAAACAATGTGTTTTCCTTCAGTAAACATAAAAATGAAACCTACGCATTCCTCCCCCGTAGCAGTCTGTATTGTGTAGATTACACCCAATACAAAAGCCGCCAGGCCGAAGACGTGGAAGGCCAGTTTGACTTCCCGCGGTACTGGATCCATCAGCGCAAACAGGAACGTAAAGCCTGCAGATACAGTCAACAAAACTGTGAGTATGTTGTGAAGAGGTTCTTCTGGATTGTAAAGAACTGGTCGCACACTGGACTTTTGTGGAGCTTGATGGTTTATTGTGTTGCCTCCAGGACTCCTAACACCAGAGTGAGGTTCCTGGGTTGGACTATTCTACTTCTAAGATAGGGGGTTGTGTAACAGGACTAGTCTACTTATATGATAGGGGGGTTCTTGTATGGTAATGCACATATGGTTCACAGTGGGTTCACAACATACCTCCCCTCACACAGGAGGATTGACGAGGTCAATCTGAATAATAATAATAAACAGTTGAACCCACTGGTTAATTACTTACTTAAGTTACAGATGACATAGGTATTGTTGTACATGTATTATATTAAAGTTACAGAAAATGATACGGCGTGGAACAAAGTAGCTGTTTGAACCTCAGAAGACAAACTCTGGTTGACAAAGAGACCCAGTCGAATGCCTGGAACACTGAGGAACAGTTTGCTACTTTGTGTACCAGATAATGGTTGGGAATCAGGTTAACTTGTATCATACACAATGCAAATTTGGAACAACAAGGTAGCTATTTGAACTTCAGAAGGCAAACTCTGGTTAACGACGAGACCCAGTCGAATGCCTGGCACACTGAGGAACAAATTATTTACTACAATGTCTACCAAATAAGTAATGGGAAGTACAGTACAATATAGAAAATGGTATAACAATGGAGGTAGAAAAACATGGATCAAGGTGTAGCTATGATTTATACATCAGAAACAAACCCTGGCCAACGTAAAGTGAACCAGCTGAATGTTTGGCACACTGAAGCACTAAATTGTTGCCACACTGACCAAGAGACAGGAAACTGTGAATATTTTACTTTGGCCTGTTGTTTTTGAACAGGGCTAATGGCTACCACATGTGGTGGGGCAATCAGGGGCTGGTCTGAACACATCTTGCTCAGGCCACATGGCATGCATGGGAAAGGAAACTTTGCAAAAACAAAGTTCTAGAATAAACACTTACAGGAATGTTAAAATGTAAATCTAGCTAGCTGTAAAGAGTCCAAGAATATAAATGTGAGAATGTTTCTGCTAGAGGCTACAGTTCAACTGGAAGCTTGCTTGCATAAGTACAGTCTTAGTGTGTGGTCTTGCTGGGCCTGACACCAACAATGAAGGATTCCCGAACGTTCCTAAGACTCTGTCCCACCCGAGGCCTGGAAGCTTGCTTGACCGCCGGTTTCTGGCAGTGGACCCTGAAGACTGGACACGTGCCTGCATTCACTCGCCTCCCGATTCCACCCGACGAGTTCGGCAGCTTACTTTACAAATCGTTCTGTCAGTAGAGTTTGGAGATGGGGCTGACCTCTGTCTCATGAATTTCTACCCGACGACTTGAAGCTTGCGTGACCGCCCGTTGCTGGCAGTGGACGTTGGAGACCGGATACAGTGCCGTATTCGCTAGCCTGGTTCCACCCGACGAGATCGGCAGCTGACTAGACCACCCATGCTGTCAGTGGGGTTTGGAGACTGGAGACAGTTCTTCCCTTCCTTCACGTGGTATCGGATGTTTCGAACCCATAGAAGACTGTATCTTGAATGTAGGGTGTATTTCTGCTGGAGGCTGGTACGATGTTGAGGTTTCTGGGTCCAGGATAAAGTGACAGAATGGCCAAGGTCTTACTCACCCTCCCACAGCAGCTTGGCACATGGTGGAGCTGGAAGTCGTCAGCTCTGCGGTGAGTTTGGCCGGATGGGTACAGTTCTGTGCATCGATATCGTGCTGACCGTCAGTACAATCCTGTCCGTGACGCCATTTGTTGTGAAGAGGTTCTTCTGGATTGTAAAGAACTGGTCGCACACTGGACTTTTGTGGAGCTTGATGGTTTATTGTGTTGCCTCCAGGACTCCTAACACCAGAGTGAGGTTCCTGGGTTGGACTATTCTACTTCTAAGATAGGGGGTTGTGTAACAGGACTAGTCTACTTATATGATAGGGGGGTTCTTGTATGGTAATGCACATATGGTTCACAGTGGGTTCACAACAGGGTAAAGCTTCCGAAAATAGTTTCATCAGGTTGGTAAAGTGTTCTTTCTCAGTTCTTTCTCAGCCTCCACCAGGACTACCAGTTATTGGTAGTAAAATTTGGCACAAATTATTGGTAAATAATTGGCCAGGAAAGTGAGCGTGCAGTAAGGGTAACTGTGCAAGCCAATGAAACCCCACATTAGCCAAACTAGGCAAATTATTAGAGCTTCTATTGCGTAAACTCCCCCCCCCCAAAGGACCAATCCCAAAACGTCTGCAAAGAAGGCTAATGCCCAGTAAGGCCATGTTGATTTGATTATATGGATGACATCCTCCGGGAACCCCAAAATTCAAAATTGATGCGCGAGTGCGAATAAAAAAAAAGTTTTGCGAAAAAAAAAGTTGTTTTCATTATGAAATCTACGTGGTCATGAGGGTTGAACAAATGGGACAGAATATGGTTTGGCGAATTATCTAGTCTTCAAGTTCACTTCTTTACAATTTCGTTTTTTTCGTTTGATTTTGGCATTCTACGACATTGGTATGTTTTTTTTTGTAACTTGCGGTATATTTTTGCTCATTTTGCAACTGTTTTGTACAATTTACAGTATGGTTGAAACCTTTTTTTTTTTGAAATGGCCGAAAATTCATGCGCGCGCGGATGTCATCCATATAATCAAATCAACATGGCCTAATGGTTACTGAATGGTCCCTTACCTATCATACAGAAGTAATGGTTACTGAATGGTCCCTTACCTATCATACAGAAGTAATGGTTACTGAATAGTCCCTTACCTATCATACAGAAGTAACGGTTACTGAATGGTCCCTTACCTATCATACAGAAGTAATGGTTACTGAATGGTCCCTTACCAATCATACAGAAGGTGAAAACAATGGAGGCCACCAGTAGGTCAAACAGCTGCTGCCCGCAGTATCGAGTGCTCTGATCTCTGGTAAACAAAAACAAAAAATTAATGTAAACAACAACAGCCCAGTAGTTTTGACTTTGATGTCTCTGCATATCAATAATATACACCACAACATGTACATGGAGTCAAGAGTTTTGCAATAAAATTTTCCTCAACAGCAAAACAACAGGTGAGGACACTTTGCACTTAATCATAGTTAACTTTATCCATTTCACTTTTTTCATTCACCAAACTGTAGTATTAAAAGTTTTTGAAGTTACCTGGTCAGAACAAAGAACTGTGGAACCAACAGGGCACAGGTGAAGATGGTCACCACAATACGACTGGGGAGGAAGGGTTAAACATCAAACAGCATGTCAGTTTGCAATATGATCATTCGTCAATTGCAAGTACATGGTTGTATTATGCTATCTGCGCCCAAGTAGGATATAATAACTCATCAAAATTATACTCTACATGACACTGTATCTTCAGTTGCTCTTTATCAAGAGCTCAACATGCCTAAATCGTTTATAAATTTGCACTGACATGGGTCCATTGCATGACCAAGTATGTAAAATATATGTGTATTATTGTTAATAGCCAGGGTGCCATCCCCCGTAGTTTTTGCCAGCTCCATATTGTGGTAAGCCAGTGACATTAGGGTGCTAGCAGAAACTACAGAGGATAGCACCGAGCTAATAAAACAGTATGTACGTACTACATGTATGTTGTGACACAGTAACACTACAATACCACATGTATAATTGACAAACCTGTGTATATGTATAAACACAAACCTGAGCACAAGTTATCAAGGTGAGTTTATTGTTGTGTTTATTATGATAAGGAAAAGTTTGCCCTACTCACATCTTGAGCCTGTTTGTCTTGGGGAACCATCTGATGAGGTGGTACACACTGTGTGGCCAGCAGTAGTACCACATGGTGATGGCACTGCTGTTACTGGTAGTGGTACCACTGTAGGTGAATTACAGGTACTGCTGTCAGTTACAGGTTAACTCAATAACTGTTGTGAGTTAGGTACTACTGTTGTGGGTTTTGTATCTGTATCAGATTTAATATTTGTTGCTAGTCATAATCAAGACTATGGTTAAGTTTTAGTTAAACATTGTGCTGTACAGCACTGTAAGTCGCAAGTAAAATGTGTAAGGCACATAAGGACATAAGAGCTGACACTTTGCATTTCACATCAGTTACCGTGGCAGGCAGTGCCTAACGTTAGAGTAAGGGTTATTCGCATGAATCATAAAGCAAAACTGGGTAACAACAACAACAGATAACTGTTAGAACTTAGACAGGTGCTGGATGTTGGGTGGAAATTGTTGAAATTTAGAGCATTGGAACCTGGAGCAGTGCTTCAAACCATCCCAACATCTGATCTCCGAGTTACACGCTAACACATACAAACTCTGCTGGGCAAAATTTGGGGGAGGGGGGTGGAATAATTTTGTGCAACGTTTTCTCTTAGAGTAAGGCTGCCAAACACCTACACTCTAAGTCCTTTTAGTATTCAGGCGGCACTCACCTAAAATATTTCTGCTACCTCCGAGCCAATATACCCCCTAACACAGCCTATGATAATATATTTCTGAGCGACGCGGAAAAAAAAACTTCCTGCACAGGAACTGAGTGGTGACGTCACGGTTACCTGGCAATGGCGTCTGGGCGTATGTGCGACCTCTGGCGGATTTGGTGAAACAGCAGGGCTAGCAACATACTTTCTGCCTCATGTAATACAGCTATAACGGAGTGAGAGAGAAATCTTTGCTGTGTGTGAGAGAAATATCCAGCGTTGTGTGTCGGATAAAATACATCATTTAAGATAACGACTATGCATGTGAATTAATTTATCGCTCACTAAAGTAAGATCTAAACCGCCTTGATATGTGTATGAATATTGAAGTTAAAACATCACCAGTTAGCTTATCTTAAAAAACTTGAAGTAGAAATCGCTCTAACATAGACAGAGTTTCTCTCTCCCACACAGAGGAAAAATCGCTCACTCAGAGCACTGACTGAAAGGGGCTCCCTGAGTGCTGTGTGTGAGAGAAAAATCCAGCGTTGTGTGTCGGATAAAATACATCATTCATGATAACGTCCGTGGCCTATGGGGGAGACTTGTGTCAGAGTGAAATATAGCATGTGTGGCTGTATTAAAGGGAATTTTGGTGGTGATCACGGGGTGGTGATACGGGGTGTAAATTTAGTTCGAATTTACAGTGTATGTAATTGTTGAAGATTGTCATGTAGACATGTGATTTTTTTTGTGTGTGACAGAGAAGGTTTGTAGATCTGTGGCTATCCATTCTACAGTAGTACTCATCTCCAAACATACAAAAGCGCCCTCCTCATCACTTCCCACAACAACGCCATTGCACCCTGCCGATGCACGCCTGCAAAGGAGGCTAATGGAAAGGGGCTCATTTGTTATCATTGTCATTACATCAATATCATAGGTCGTACGCTAACACGACGAAGTATGCTTTTATCAGCATGTTACCTTAAAAGGTCCTCTGTGTGCAGAAGAAATATATCCACGTATGTGTGATCCTTTTTACCAGTGTTGTGTGGGAGAGAAAAATTTCTGTATGTGTGAGACCTTTTTACCAATGTTGTGTGGGTGAGAAAAATTTCTGTATGTGTGAGACTCTTTTACCAGTGTTGTGTGGGAGAGAAAAATTTCTGTATGTGTGATCCTTTTTACCAGTGTTGTGTGGGAGAGAAAAAATTCTGTATGTGTGAGACCTTTTTACCAGTGTTGTGTGTGAGAGAAAAATCGATTATGTATATGTGTAATTTTGCAACACTTGGCCCCCGATACTCACAATATGCTACATCATAAGGCCCTTAGCTTTGATGGTAATTGTAACGTGGAACAAGGATATTTTGTTTTTCCTGGATGTTAACGTTACATGTTCTAGAAAATCAATGGAACCGTGACAAATTTCAATATTAGATGATTAATATGCCTTGCTGTAATATAACCAGCAACCGGCACGTGCCCGCGACAGTAGTATATTTCACCACGGTTGATTAATGAAATATGAATTTAATATAAATCGAAAACGATGCATAAGTATAGTCCAGAGTCTGCATACCTCTGAAAGAAGTGTACAAAGCTGTTCTAGCTTGTTACAGTATCATAATAATTCCATTGCCCATCCAGGCTTACTCACAAAATTTAGTATATATAACGTTATATATAACGCATGCGTTATTTTTTCTAGTTTTCCCCCAATGTAAGTTCTCCTATGATCCTGCAGTTTTTACAGCAATGTGACATTCTATCTGTTATGTTAACTGTATATATAGATGGATACTACAAGCTCTCCCACCAATCACATATGTAATGTTACAACATGATATTAAACATTTATCCTCTCTGCTGTGGCACGCAAATCTTTATATACCTTGATACGTGATGCCATCTTCGGGATGAGGAGGCTTTGCCTGTGTTAATCCCGGTCACGAACGTTATAGCAAGGACATTATCAGTGTATAATGCCTTGGTTATAGTCATGTAATGTACTTCAGGCTCTTCCAGTGTTTGTCTAACCGTAATTTAAACTCGTCGTTCACTGTTTTAGAGTCTACCACCGACTGTGGTTGGGCATTTCAATCGCTGACCACCCGAACACTGAAAGTCTGCCTTCTAAACCTTCCTCTGGTCAAGGGAACTCCGAGTTTACAGCTGTGCCTTCTTGTAGGACGTTTTGAAGGTCTCGAGCTGGATCCCCTCCAACCCTCTTGCCAGCTTCAACGACTGGATCATGTCCACTCTCTGTCACCGGTACTGAAGGGATGGAAGACCTGGACTGGCCCCCAGTCGCTCCTGGTAGGGTATGTCCGGATCCCTGAGGCTCAGAGCTCTTCGTAAGTACATTCATTTCTTTTTGAATCTGACGCCAGAGGGTGAGATCATCACGATTCTTTAAATTAGTTCTGTCAAACCCACATTGATGTTCTCGTAATGAATAGTCTGGCAGTCAGCAAAGGGCAGGTGATTTGTGACAGCCCGCCTCAGCAGCAGCTCACATGCGGTACCGGTGGAGGAGAGAAATTTTTGGGAACTGGAACTTTGAGAGCCAAAGAAGTGGCGTTTCTCATAAAGCATAGGTTGTGATATTGTGATATTGATACCAGGATCGCAATATGAACTAGTCTTGCTCGTGCTATGTTATCAGATGCCAAGTGCATTGTAATGTATATGTCACAGCCAGCAAGTAACTGCCACAAGTCATTATTCTTTCTTATTGAATGACAATTTGTTATCACAAACAGTTGCATCTCTGGTACTATCTAACAAGTAATTTTAAAGTCGTATGTAGATAAAACATAATGATTTCTGATCCCTGCTGGCCGTATTCCTCCCGGTCTGCCCCCCTCCCCCATGATTGACGTTTCTAAAACATCCACAGGGAAACGACTCGTTACGTCATCAGCTGACTAATATTCCAGTAGACAACATGGGTTAATGTTGGGCCGGTCAAGTTTCGTCAAAGCAGTAGGCATGTTGAATAGTTTTTGTTTTATTTCACTACATTGCATCACCGGAGAACACCAAACTTAACTTAACCTAATTGACTGTAGCGCATTAGATGATTGTCTTAGATTTAGCCTTACGGCACATTAGATGATTCTCTTTGACTTACGGTGCAGCCTGGTTTTATAAGAGGCTTATCATTATTACCTGGCACGGAAAATCTCGAGATTTATCAAGATGAATTTGGCTCATAGTAAAAAAAAACAATTTCAGTCAGTGGTTTTGACATCAATAATTCAGCTTAATACATGATCTGCGGTTTATAAACGCTCAAGGTTCGTCTTGCTTGTATCATTTCAGACCACAATCATATGAACAAGGGCGTTTCAAGCCTGGGAAACAGCTAGAACAATACTGGCATGGAAACTGACTTTCAAAACGCGACCTACGCGGTCAACGCAACGGTCAGCGATTGGATGTTCATATACCCCAACACCACGCGTTTCAGCACCAATGACAGCTCCAGTGGTCCTCCACCAACGTCCGCTTCTCCCCCATCAACGGGCTTCACTGTTGGCTTGCCGATGATCATGGGTGTCCTGGCCGTGGTGGGAACAACTCTGAACGGTACAGTCATTTTCGCTGTGGGGTTTCACAAAAAGCTCCGGACTGCCACCAGCTGGTTCGTCGCAAATCTAGCGGCTGGAGATCTCCTGGAGACGGCTGTCTACCTGCCGTTCGGCGTGTACACGGCCACCACCCGCCGGATTCCGTTCCACGACGCCGTGTGTACCGCGCTCGGCACCATCGGCATCTCCAACAAGTTCACTTCGCTGTCCTGCATGGCGCTCATCGCCTTTCACCGCTACATGCTCATCACCAAGGCTAAGTCTACCTACAAGGCCTTCTTCACCACCAGAAACAACGTTCTGATCGTTCTGCTGGCCTGGGTCGTGTCCTGGACGGCCTCCATCCCCTTCATTCTCGGTTACGGCTTCCTCGGTATGCAGAAGACCATGTCGGCCAGTATTTGTGTCGCGACGACGGGGCCTTTCGTGGGGACCCGTGCGGTGATCGGGACACTGTACGCCCTGCCTGTCCTCACCATGCTGTACAGCTACACCGCAATCTATCGGCACGTGAAAAACGCTTCGTACAATCCAGACAACCCCTGTATTCAGAACCATGGAAAGAAAAATCTGGTCAAAGTGGCTAAAAACCTGGCAGTTCTGGCGTGCGTGTTTTGTGTGTTAGTGGGACCATCCTGCGTACTTCTGTCGTCGGGTATGGCCTGGCCTGGCCCTGTTAACGCTCTAGTGTGGACTATGTACTATGCCAACTGCTGTATCAACGCGTTTCTTCATATCAGGAAGAACTCGGATTTCAAGCAGGCCTGCCGGAAGATGCTGTTCTGTCGCCTACCGGAGGAAGACCAAAGTGAAGATGTTCCTAGACAGGCAATATTGGATCCAGCCATCGGCCGTAGGGTTCAATCAGGCCCCAGTCGACGTTTGACCGCCAAACGTTTACAGCTATACCGTCTCGAGCCAAGAGAGCCATGTGAGTTACCTAGTGTGTCAACGTAGATACCTAGTGTGTTACCTTGTTACCTCTAGTGTGTCAACCCTTGTGGGGTCGTGGGGCGTAGCGGTAGCGTGTTCGGCCAAGGCCCAAGAGGTCCCGGGTTCGAATCCTGCCCGGTGTCACCGATCTTGTGCCCTTGGGAAATGTACTTTACACGACTTTCCTCACTTCACTCACTCACTTCACTGTAAATGAATACCTAGCTTCGGTTAAGGACGTCCCTCGGATAGGACTTGAGGTCCAGTGTTTGGGAGAGCCACACCACACGCAAGCTAAAGAACCCGCCGCACTTATCGAAAAGAGTAGGGGACCTTCCCGGTGTGAGTGGTTCAAACCTTAGTAATACAGTCTGGTCTCAGGTTTGACATCTTGAAGAGGTGATAAGTCACCTGTTATGTCAATCCTTCCACAAATGTGGTAAATCTTCATAAACTGAAATAGAATAAAATAAAATAAAATAAAAAAAAATAGTTGATATATCATCCCTCCTTCCGACATGTTCAAAATTTCGGTATGTAGAGTTTAAAGAGGACGATAAGAAGTGGTCGCACACAATATTTTATCCAAGTGGAAATTACAGTACAGACATGGTGCCGCTGTACCACAGTGCAGGCCGGTGTCGCTAGTGTGTAGCCATAAACAAACATGCCGTATAATGCCTTTATTTACTATGCTATGATATATTATTGTTTGCATGACTGAGACTACTTGTGCAAAAGAATATTATTCCGGCGTCAAAGAACAAAAGAATAGCCACAAATCCTCTACGGGATGAAAGGAGATGCCCACTCATGTCTCCACTCAAAGAAAACTCAGTCTGCCAAACACGAAAGCTTGAAACCTATCCTCTTGGTGGCGTCTCATGTGAAATCGTCTGTCTGATGTCAATATCTGCTGGTTTGACATCACCCTCTTATGACCACAGAGAGTTCTTAATACCATTGTCTACTCATGTACATATACATGTATGCAGAGACGATGATAAAACACAACGTCAACATCCAGTCCAACAAGGCCAACAAAGTCACAAAGCTCACAAGTCATATCAATGACGATAAGAGATTTTTCTAATCTCGTTGTGATTGGTCTGAGGACGGCCAATCAGAAAGAGGTCTGAGCAGCGCCTATCTCTGATGCCACATTTCTCCCGTGCTGCCCTCCCATCATTATTAGAACATCAACAGGGAACCGACACGATACGTTGGCAGTTGACTGTACATGTAGTACACAAGATGAGGATAGGTAGTGTATGTCTGAACGTTCATCAAGCAGAAACCATCATGTTGAAAATTTGTCAACGCACCACATTAACAGAGAACAGTAAATTCAGAGACTACTTACTTCAGTGAATGTAACTCATCAGAAGATCCTCTTATATATAATACCACTCTTATGTACCGCACGGTACAGGCTGGTGCCATAAAAGGCTTATTTTGATTACGCGGCACGAAAAATCTCAAGATTTGTTAAGATGAATTTTGCTCATAGTAAAAAAACTACAACGAGGGGTCTTAACATCAATAATGTATAGTTTGTGGTCTATAAAAGCTCAAGGTTCACATTGCGGTATCATTTCAGACCACAAACACACAAGTGAGGTCGTGCTAGTCTGAGCAACAAAAGAATACTGGCATGGAAATTGACTTTCAAAACGCGACCTACGCGGTCAACGCAACGGTCAGCGATTGGATGTTCATAGACCCCAACACCACGCGTTTCAGCACCAATGACAGCTCCAGTGGTCCTCCACCAACGTTAACGTCCGCTTCTCCCCCATCAACGGGCTTCGCTGTTGGCTTGCCGATGATCATGGGTGTTCTGGCCGTGGTGGGAACAACTCTGAACGGTACAGTCATCTTGGCTGTAGGGTTTCACAAAAAGCTCCGGACTGCCACTAGCTGGTTCGTCGCCAATCTAGCGGCTGGAGATCTCCTGGAGACGGCAGTCTACCTGCCGTTCGGCGTGTACACCACCGCCACCACCCGCCGGATTCCGTTCCACACCGGCGTGTGCGCCGCGCTCGGCACCATCGGCATCTCCAACAAGTTCACTTCGCTGTCCTGCATGGCGCTCATCGCCTTTCACCGCTACATGCTCATCACCAAGGCTAAGTCTACCTACAAGGCCTTCTTCACCACCAGAAACAACGTTCTGATCGTTCTGCTGGCCTGGGTCGTGTCCTGGACGGCCTCCATCCCCTTCATTCTCGGTTACGGCTTCCTCGGGATGCAGTCGGCCGGGATTTGTGTTGCTGCTGCGACGGGGCCTTTCGTAGGAACCCGTGCGGTGATCGGGACACTGTACGCCCTGCCGCTCCTCACCATGGTATACAGCTACACCGCAATCTATCGGCACGTGAAACACGCGTCATACAACCTAGACAACTCCCTTCTTCAACAAGAACGGAAGAAAAATCTGGTCAAAGTGGCTAAAAACCTGGCAGTTCTGGCATGCGTGTTCGTTGTGCTCGTGGGTCCGTCCTGTGTACTTTTGTTGTCCGGTATGGACTGGCCTGGCCCTGTTAACTACCTTATATGGCCTATGTACTATACAAACTGCTGTATCAACGCGTTTCTTCACATCAGAAAGAACTCTGATTTTAAGAAGGCCTGCCGGAAGATGCTGTTCTGTCGCCTACCACAGGGAGAGAACAGTCAAGATGTTCCAAGACAGGAAGACCTTCCGCCACCAATGGGCCAGAGGTCAGACGCGAATTCTGGTCAACCTTTGGCCCCACAACCTTTCACCCAACAATTCTTGACCGCGAACTTCCGTATTGAACCGAGGGAACCGTGTTACCTACCTACGGTGTCAGACTAGCTTGCGAACTTCAACAGCACTTCAACAGTGGGGTCGTGTGGCGTAGCGGCAGAGTGTTCGACTCGGAACCAAGAGGTCCCGGGTTCGAGTCCTGACATGCCACCGATCTTGTGCCCTTGGGGAAGGCACTTAACACGATTTTCCTCACTTCGCTCAAGTGAAAATGAGTATTGTATTGTCCCCTGTGTTGGTGGCGGCATCAATATAAGTTGAAAAAACTTGAGTCTGCCGTCACCACGTCTTGTGTGATTACATGTTGGAATATAAAAAAAAACTTCGACAGCACCGTCGCCACGTGTTACATGGAATATGAATACATCCAATAAAATGTAAATACAATTAGGCGTACTTTGTGTTACACTATAGGATGTATTGGTAAACAAACTGAAGCGAACATGTAACCCCGAAAGTGGTGAACAACTCATGTAATTTGTATTTGTACTCAAATATGATATTGGTAGTGTAATATATGATGGAACTCAGGCGTTAACTTCTCAGTAGTCAACATGTTAAAGAGTATTACTATTTTTGGAAACCTGATGTAAGGGTGAGCATGAAATGTTACTAACTATATATTGATTTATTTCCAGCTGATAATAAAGAAGTTGTATGTAATTGTGTTCAATGGTTAAATTGACTTGTCAAATTTTGTCTCGTGTAAGCCAACTCGATGGTCATCATACTGTGTAAACCAGCTAGTCCGTCGTTAATAGGTAGGCTGCTGTTGCTGAACATATAGCAGGTTGATAATACACGTACAATTGTAACCATTTGGGTCAAAGTCTGACCATGGAGTGGTCATGTAAATACACAATTTCGATCTGTGCAAAGCTGAAAGTGCAGTTGACAATATGTGATGTACATGTTGTAACATTTATATCGTGTGTGAACCAGACAATTGTGAACATTTGATGCACATCTTCAGTCAGTGTGAATTTGAGAGTAATGGAGATGTAATGTAACATGTGATGTAACATGGATCGGTTTTGTTCAAGTTGTGATTCAAAGTAATAAAGAGTTGGTCATAATTTTCAACGATTCATGTCTGTTCTTTGAAAATTCAGGAATGCCTATTGCTCATAATGAAAATTTACATTTCTATATCTATCGTACTTTTTTTCTTTTCCGAGAATATTTGGGTACGTAACGTAACGTATACGTAAGACATAGGGTATAGAATTTTCTTCTTACACAACCAGTAAGGTTCTCACCTGCTTACGTTTCGATGTCTATCAGACACCTTCCTCAGAGCTTCTGACTGGAGTTCTGCAACTCGCCGCTATTTAACGCCAATGTAGGTGGCGCTTTTGCGGCGAGAATGCAATCCCAAACGTGGCTGAGCTTGTATCCCCCCTCGTCCCGGTTCATCACTGGGGTTGCATTCTCGCCGCAAAAGCGCCACCTACATTGGCGTTAAATAGCGGCGAGTTGCAGAACTCCAGTCAGAAGCTCTGAGGAAGGTGTCTGATAGACATCGAAACGTAAGCAGGTGAGAACCTTACTGGTTGTGTAAGAAGAAAATTCTATACCCTAAGTATCTTCCAACCTGATGAAATTATTTACGGGTAACGTAAGACAGTTTGAGAGTTTAACAAAGCAAACGGCAGTGCGACCTATCGGCACGTTTATTGACCTGTTAGCCTGTGATAGTTAGCAGGAACACATTATCTGAGTAGATAACAATGTTTCACGTCAAACTGAGACAATACAAAAACATAATACACGCTTCTTTCTGTGTATCCATTAAAAATTTCGAATGATAAAGTCTTCATTTAAGGTAATCTATACAATCTTATATATGGCAATACACCGAATTTCTTTAGATACATTCATAAAAATATATTGCTCAGCGGGGATAAAATATATTACCTCCAGCATACAGCAACTGTATTTACAACATGTTAAATGCATAAAATACAGATATAGTCTTATTTAGTCTCTCTTATATTCTTATATATTCTCTTACATATGGCCAGAAGAAGACACAGTGTTCCCATGAACATCGCACATACATGTGACGTTACATCATTTCACTAGCTTCCGCTTATCAAATAATATTTATGTTTTTCATATCTTTTCATTCGTGACAACTATACACAAAATATACACATGCGTGAGAGCACGCGACGTTTGACTTTGCCTCTATGACTAATAACCTTTGAAGAACTAGTTTTGCGCACGCAAATTATAATAAACATTCGTTTAAGAGGTTTACTTGGCACGGCATTTCCGATAACAGGAGCTGTTTTCTGAGTCAGTGTCTGCTAGATAACTGTACATCAAGCAGAGCACCGAGAGAGATTATATTCGCACATCTTTCCACAATTAAGTCATAAAAACACGCGATACACTTGCGACAAGACACATTAGACATTGGACACAGTTTCACCAGAATATTTCATTGACGCCGCTGTCTATTCTGGTGATTCTGCCATATGATTTCAGGCAGTGATTTCTGTTATTCTTTTCTTACGCGATGGGCTGCCAACTTAGACATTGGTGGAGACAAACCTTTCTTCTGTGCTGACAAGGACGATCTAGTGAGTTCCTTCACAGTTGCATTTTCATACCGTGAGTTGAACTCCCGCTGAGCACGGGGAGCAGATCCCGGCATCCATGGCAGAACTTCTCGCAAACCTGCAAAAGAAAATTTACGGCATTTGTTTCATGATGCATTCTTGTTGTAAGCTGCAGCAAACGCAGGCTCCAACAGTACGCGTATCACCAAGACAAGCATACTTTAGACATTTTTATGGTCCAAGTACAATATCTCTGCTAGAAAATAAAACCATATAGGATCTAGGACCACTGTGGTGCTAGCATACTGCAGTCTGTAACCGTAACTCTCGCGAGTTTACGTTCGGAAGTGGTTGGTCATTGATTATCCTGATGAAGGCGACAGTGGTCGTTGAAAATTGGAGGTCCCTTACTCGTTGTGTTAAAATAAACTTCAATATTTACCATACTGTAGTATTGACTGTCACTCTTGTTATAGTTTATAGACCCCCTTCCTTCTCACAACAGACATAAAACTAGTCAAGATGCCTTTTCACATGTGGGGTTGCGAAACCAAAGCTACCTAGAATGTTACCTACCTCGCTGGAAGTCAGGCATGAGCGCCGCATACACGACGAAGTTTACGACAACGGCCCCTTTGGCGATTGCAGCCGGAATGGCTCCGGCAAGAGGGTTTAACGTTAGCAGGTGACCGTACCCAGCAAAGCCAATGAGAGCCACGATGGCGAAGGGTGTCCAGGCCAGGATGAACAGCATGGTGACCAGCAGCCCGATCTTGGCGGTGTGGACGTCCACTTGTCTCCGCTTCTTCGGCAACTTCTAATGGGGACATAGAGTTTTCTTGCTTTTACGGTCTAGTCATATTACAAAAAATGTCCAGACTGTGCATGATGTACAAAATGACTAATGAACTGGTGGATGTACCAACTACTAAGTTCTTATACCAGCTCAGAAAAGAGTAAGGAATAGTCATGCCTTCATCAAGTACTTGAGTTATCAACCAAGGATTGAGGTGTTCAAAGACTTGTTTTCCCCCTAGAACTACTAGTATCGTGGAACTCGCTACCACCACGAACAATAGGGGCATCATCACTAGATAGCTTTAAACGTAACAATGCTTGAATTAGATGTTCAAGGCCTAGGTGTAGCAAGCCGCACGTCCAGTGTAATATGCTGCCTTATCTGTAAACTGAACACACTACACGTGAGATTGAACTCCTATCCTCGTACCTGAAATGACCCTTTGTCCATCATGCTCTTCAGCGCCAGGGTGCTGCGCCGCGCAGCCCGCCAGATGGCGTAGTAGCACACTACCATCACCACCATGGGCAGGACGAAGCCTGCCAGTGTCAGGGCCATGATGTACCATCTTTGGAACGTATTTCCTGGACATACGGAGCAGAAAAGTCATTAATGAACGGCATATCATAATATACAGATGATGCTGATGTACAGATCAACTCATTGACCAAGTTGGAGAAGAAATTCGCGTGTTGACTCAAACATACTGATAGGGCCAGAACAACACAATTACACAGTGAATCTCACACCCAACTCTGTGAGTTATGAAGTTTGCCGAATTACAGTAACTGTTATGATCTATCTCGTTGTACATGCATTATAGTCTGTTATGGTGAATAAGAAAAAAAGCCGGGCAATGCCTAAAGGAAATTTGTCAGTGTTTCTCTATACCTTATAAGCCAAAGCTCTAACAACAAGCAATAGACATCTTCCCTCCATGAACGAGGTTGGTGTTGTTAGGGTTCTTTTTTATGTTATCGCGTTATATGTGTTCATTGTTAAAACATGACAGCTGGGTTTAAATTTAATTGGACGTTATATGGCCATGAATAATGAGGGAGTTGCTTTGTGTTGGTACAATTTTAATTTTTATTATGTAAGTACCAACCCAGATAAACTTTCAAGGCAGTTTTACAGTGGCCTCCTGTCGGCTTCACAGACTACCAGAAGTGACATGCAGACTATCACCATGAATAGTGGTATTTCCTAATAGCCTGAGAGACATTTGTTTTCCTGGTGGTAGGAGTGCAAGGAGTCAAGTTACGAATGCACAACACCCAAGCTCCCTGTCTAAACCTAACCCCACAGGTCTCAAGTCCTTATCTATGGCAGCAAATAATCAATAAGAAATGCACAGCATACCTTGCAGAATAAGCTACACTACATATCTACAACCACCAACTATTATGGACACTAAAACACAGAAACTAAAAAATACCACGAACCAAAGATAATCATAATCAATCCTGCAGAGGTGAGGTCATTGACCTCTCAATCACAACACAAACAAACCACCCCATTAGCAAGGCCAGCAGGTCAATGACCCAAAAACCAGACCAAAGAAATATATAGCCTGTCAAACAGGTGGTAAAAATAGATACACTGCCATGTACCAACTGGGGTAAACACAGACCACACTACTATAAAATAGGGGTGATAATGTAGAAATCCTTTTAAATTAAGCAAAACAAATATACGACAACCTGCTAATGCACTCTAAAACACAAAGAGACTCAACAACTACCCACATACCAAAAATTATACCAAACCATCCACCAGATTTTCCAAACATTCAACACAAAAAGACCAACGTTAAACATATTGTAAATATCAAACGCAAACAGCTAGGAAGCCCAAATTTAAACCACTAAACCATGGTAATAACAACTACATGCTACCTTAATATCGCACAAACAGTCCATAACGCGCAAACAACAGAATAAAAAATTAAACTGCAGTACCAAGGTCAATCACCAGGGGCTCAAAGTCAACCTACACAATCTCCAAGGCCCCATCCATCAATCTGCCAAATATCGTACAGTTCCTTCTCACCGATCTTCAGATATCAGACCAAACATGAAACGGAGTAAAAACAATACCCCCATTTTCATGGAGGGTAAAAATACACACAAGTGTACCTGATAGGTAGTCGAAGGTGCAGCTTGTCTGGTATTTCAGCTTGGACCACTTGTTCCAGCCGAAGAACGGCGGTAAACACCAGACCAGGGACCACAGCCACACTACCGCCACACTCACCGCCATCCTCCGGCCTTGTAATTTAACAGTACATGATTAGCCCCACTATTACTTTGACTCTATGTCAAACTTTGACACTTTGACTCTATGTCAAAGACTTATGTTAGCCCTTATTGTTTTAGTAACTAGTTTAGGATGTTAAGTGTTTTTCTACACTTCTTTTGTTTTTACTATGTTCAATAGTTTTTGCCATAGATTGCACCATGTACAATTGTCGTGCAATAAACTCTTCTTCTTCATTAGAACTAATCATGAGACATGTCACCTTGTCTAACGGACACAGCCTGTAAGTAAAAGATTTGAACATAAGTAAACTTTCTGCATCTAAGAATGTATCCTGTATTGAAATACAATAAAAACACGACCTCAACTTCTGTATTAATCAATTGAAGGGCACACTGTCGTTTACATGAATTACAGCAAGATCTAGGTTCTCTAACTTCAACAGCAACAACGAACATCACACAGAAGGCTCACCCCGATTCAGTTTGCCGGTAAGCGGCATAGTGATAGCGATGCACCGATCGAGCGCGATCGCCGCCAGGGTGCAGATAGACTGTGTGCCGAACCACCCCGCCATGAAGCCGGTCATCTGGCAAACTGGCCACATAGGTCAAAGGTCAAACAAGTTCATAGCCATCTTACAAACTGCCAATAACAACATAGCAACGGTTAACAATTAACTGTAACTTAGTTCTAATTTTTTTAGTACAGGTGAGTGAGAAATAAATATCAATTCGCCATGTCCACGTTCTCAGGATGCATAGCGCCAGGGAGTAAAATTCCCAGGTTGCATAGCGCCAGAATTATGTGTTCCTGTGGCGATTTAATTTATATTCCTTGATGACAGAATTTAAATGTTCATAACAACATAGCTGCAACGATTAGTAATTATATAGTCAATAAATCAAACAATCAGTAAATACATCGATGAATAAATAATGCTGTGGTTGTCACAGAAAACTCATGTACCTGTATCACTGAAGATCCACTTCCGACTGAAGCTGGACGCCACGTAAGTGGGAACCGTCGCTAAACACATCAGGACGTTCGTGATGGCCAGATTCAACGTTAGCACGTTCTTCGTGTGGTGGAAATGTTTAGATCTAGACAGTGGAGAAGAAACAACGCAGATGTCATCAATACTATGGGTGGAATAGCTGCCCTGCAAGGGAGCGAAATATTGTGTGTATGTGTGTGTGTGTTTGTGTATGTGCAATACAAATGTGCGTGTGTATGTACATGTGCATGTGTGTTTGTGTATATCTGTGTGTGTGTTTGTGTGCGTGAAAATACAAATGTGTGTGTGTGTGTGTGTGTGTGTGTGTGTGTTTGTGTTTGGTGTGTGTGTGTGTGTGTGTGTATGTGTTTCTGTGAGTGACAATACAAATGTATGTGTATTTGTGTTGTGTGTATGTGTGTGCGCGTGTATGTGTGTCTGTTTCTTGTGTGTGTCTGTGTGTGTGTGTCTGTGTGTCTGTGTGTGTGTGTGTCGTGTGTGTGTGTGTGTGTGTGTGTGTGTGTGTGTGTGTGAGCCAACCTTACCTGAAGAAGACATAAACAATCAGCAGGTTTCCGACCCAGCCGACGAAGCCCACCAGTAGGACAAACGCCCCCAGGCAGTAGAAAATGATCGGATCCAACATCTTTCAGGGAGCCCCTCAGAACAGATGATTCTACAGGGAATGAAAGCTTTCTTCAGTAATTATGTTATAGCGAACTCTATGCCTGTCATACTGACAAGATAACTTGGACAAACGTCAAATCATTTCTCTCTGCTGCCTACTGATGGATGGTGTAGAGAGTGGTGAGAGTCTTTATAGTGGCAAGCTGTCACCACTATACCCTGCCTATGTGTTCATGTAGGGGGCTTGACAACGGCGATCAGAACGTCCAAAGGGATGAAAAGGACTACGATGACGATGATACACGACCAGACGACCCGCATGACGCCATTGCGCAGTCTGCTTCATACAGCTTTTACTTCGATGAAAGGCGACTGGCCAATCATTTGAACAAGACATATTTCCTATGTAAGATGATGGGCTCCAACTTCCTTTGGTACATGCGGTATTTTTACCTCCTCAAAGGAGGTTATTTCTTTACATTATTGCCTCAAACAAAGGAAAACGTATCTCATGGCTTAAGTAAAAGACGTCACCGCACAGCTACAAGTCTTTTAAAAAGGATTCCAGTTTGATGATGATATGTATCTATTTTGTCCTCTGTGGTTTCCAGGTCACCCGACGTTGGGTAGTCTGCGCTCGTGGGTCGAACCTTATTCTAGTCACGCGCCAAGAAATAATCAAACGGCTCTTCAGGAGTCAGCAGCTGGTTCTGAGTTGACGCGCGTGCAACATTAAAATTAGTGTCACCGGCCATATATTTAGGCCTTGTTCATATGAAACCACCCGAACCGCGATTCGGGTAACTCGCATTCCTCACATCTGGTCCACGTGCCACACATTCCTTCCAAACCGTTCCCGATCACGATTCTCCGAAACTGCATTCATTGTCGTTTGATGAAAACACGCAAGGTAGCGTGTTATCAATGTCAGGGGTCAACGACCTGCTTGCTGGTGTCCCCCTCCCAGCGTATCTCGGCCGAATGCCGACGTGGTCCCGCCAGAGGCGGTGAAGCTCGTCCTAGAGCGGACATATTATTTGACCATTACTTCTCTTTAAGTTGCTGCCACGTAAAATTTGGTATTGCATATGAATAAAGAAATATCACCCCGCAATCCATGACCAGGTGAAGTCACATTGAAATCACATTGCGCTCAGACGCAAATCGCGATGCGGGAAAACAGATTCGAAACCACCTCTAGAAGTGGTTTGGGATTGAGTCGCTTTCAATGTGATTTGGAGCGTTCAGATGGAGCCACTTGAAACCGGCTTCGGGGGAAACCACATGTAAAGCGTCTTAACTGACTTCATATGAACAGGGCCTTAGTGTCACCGGCCATATATTTAGGAAGGAAGTTGAATTCGTAACCAAGTCAAAACGTGCGTGACATTAACACAGTCCGTGTTCAGAATTTGATGACAAATTCAGATTTAGAATTTCAGTCAACCTGTTAGGCCCTGTTCATGTGAAGTCAATGAAGGCGCTTTACATGTGGTTTACCCCGAAGCCGGTTTCAAGTGGCTCCATCTGAACGCTACAAATCACATTGAAAGCGCCTCGATCCCAAACCACTTCTAGAGGTGGTTTCGAATCGGTTTTCCCGCATCGCGATTTGCCTCTGAACACAATGTGATTTCAATGTGACTTCACTTGGTCATGGATTACGGGGTGATATTTCTTTATTTATATGCAATACCAAATTTTACGTGGCAGCAACTTAAAGAGTAGTAATGGTCAAATAATGTGTCCGTTCTAGCACGAGCTTCACCGCCTCTTGCGGGACTACGTCGGCATTCGGCCGAGATATGCTGGGAGGGGGCACCAGCAAGCAGGTCGTTGACCTCTGACAATAATGACTCGCTACCTAGCGTGTTTTCATCAAACAACAATGAATGTAGTTTCGGAGAATCGTGATCGGGCACGTTTTAAAAGGAATGTATGGCACGTGGACCAGATGTGAGGAATGTGAGTTACCCGAATCGCGGTTTGGGTGACTTCACATAAACACGGCCTAAGCTGACGCGTGAGTGGTGCACGTGGTTTTCAGGAACTATGATAATTGGGTGACGAAACGTTACCATAGGTGCGATGTCAGCGGACTAAACAAGTACCTAGTAACTGAATTTATTCACCATTCACTTAAGGAATAACTGCGTCCACAAATTAACCACGTAAATTGAACTCATGGGTGTTATTTATGGGCACAAGGCCAAAAGACTGAACGAGTGCTTAGTTGCCTAGAAGTAGAGTCCACAACACCTTTTAAACACGGACTGGTTGCTTTTAGAAACCACGTCAGTGGGGTATGGTACTTGCATAACATTGTTTTATGGTAGAACGGCACTAAACAAGTGCTTAACTACCTAGCAGCAGAGTCCATTTACCTTTCACCCAGTGAATGGTTGCTTTCAGAAACCGCGTCAGAGGGATATTGTACTTACATAACATTGTTTGCTGTAAGTAGTAAGGCTGAAAAATGCTTAAGTGCTTACAACATGGCTCTTGTTGGCGTAAAATCAATTTGTCAAATTCCCAAATTAGAAAGCCATTCATCAACAAGTAGTTCGGGGTTTATAACTAAGCTGCCAAGCTTATGGGCTATTCTTTACATCGATTCATTCCAATCCTATGACTTGTAATCGCGGCTATACATAATGACAATTGTTTACTGCGTGGAGGGTACTGTACATTCGTTATTTCATGATCAACCGAAGGAAGGAGGATACTATTTTCGTCGTCGTTATTTGCTAGATTGATATATGAGAATAATAATGCCTGTGTGCTCAGTAGAACATAAGCATTCATTCTAAATTGATGTATGAGGAAAATATTGCTGATGTGGTCATTGCTGAATCCCTGGCAGATTACCCTCTAGCTGAAAGCTGATTTGAAAGCTGTCAGTTAACCATCGTGGTTCCCGGTTTGCATGATGTGAGCCTCTTACACAGCAGGAATAAAATTTTGAACCATTGTTCATTCCCTTCCAAGATCCGCGATTTTAGTTTCTCCTTTCCAAACAGGATACGCGACAACGTGTGAACGCATTGATATGATACATGTCTCGACTTAGGTCTTTTCCCCAGGTGCCTTGTACTTCCAGAACCCATTTAAGTACCATTTAAGATTAAGACTATCCTCTCAAGTATGACGTAGGTCTAGCATGGCATCTCGCTCTCAAGAGAGATTATGGGTTTAAACGGTTTGATATTACATGGCCCAGCAGAGGTCGATTTCCACGTCAATTCCGTAGGCCCAAAGCCATTCGAGTCGTAAACCGACTCCAATGTGATCAGAACAATTTCGGTGTAAATGCCATTGGCAACTTAATGCAATCGGATTCGCAATTGTACAGATTCTTCAGATAATATAATACACGGTAGATAGGATGAAATGGGCTTGCAGCCCTGCATGCATACACGTGCACATCAGTTTAACACTTGATATTCCGCCTCCACTTAACTGTCTATATAGCTCTTCTCTCCTTTCACCCCATTAAAGCAAAGTAGGGATCGATAGAAAGCAAGTGCAGTGGAAGGCTATGGGATTTGTACATGTGTGATACTTTTATATTCATTGGGGAATATACTTTGCATTCTAAGTGCGTCGGATGTAAAACACTCAGACGTGGAGTTTGTCTCATATTACATGTAAGACCAATATAACACTACCCCATACAAAGACAGAGATATTCTATATGTTACTATCATGCCCTGTCAACATTTCCACTTATGTAGGCCAATTTCTATACAATTCAATGACAAAACGAGAAAACGTAATTAATTCCTGACACAATTTATTACTACATTGTATCATTAGAGTTAGATTAGTATAATTAGTGTCTCTCTTTTGTTATACATTGTTTATGCCATGAAGCAGACCCGATTCCTATTACAGTTAGTAGAACTGTTAGATATTCTCAAAACCACCATATGTGTATGTTTACACCACAAACTATGTATGTATATTTTGCCATACGTTGTACCCGCTACATCTGTTGCGCAATAAAGTTCTTCTATATCTACTTGCATGGAGAAATAATAAAATGTTCATTCTATCCACGCTATGGTATCGACATGGGTGACCGATGTTTCATTAGAAAGAGTTTTCATTTTGTTTTACATATCCTGAAGACATCGGCCTCAGAGCCTGAAATTAAGAATTGTCCTCCGGGAAATTAAACCACAGACGAGCTGTTTCCTACATTCGTGTAACCTGCGTAAGGTTATGAAATGTAGCGCCACTGAGTCGCTATAATTTTTTTAAGGTTGAAGGAATCTTTCAGATCTGTTTATCTTCAGAATCTAAGTTTCAGCAAACAAGTCGACGACTTCCAATTGCACATTATAATATATTGTAGACACAGCATTAAGCAAGAATAATAATGTTTAGTTAAATCTAAAAACATATGGATACACTTAAAAGTTCAGACAACTTCCGCTGTCTTTCATCTGTGAAAATAAATATAGAAACTTTTATTTGATTTACTGATGAAAGGCACCAGACGGTGTTGGAAACGTCTGAACTTCTAAAGTGTATCCAGATGTATACAGATTTGATTAGAACATTACAATATTTCCTGTTTTGGTAGTGAACGGTTTCATTCGGGAATGTCACTGACATAAAACAGACCCTTACATGCAGATTACAACTGATAATAAAACAGGATAAACACAAACCTAATGACTTCTATTAGATTAGAGTAACTGCGCCCAACTACCATTACCTACTGTATAGGTTATTTGCTAAAACGTACATCTAGGTAGCGGTGTGGGCGTAAACAAGTGAGAATACTGACAAGGTTGGCCTTTATTCAACAGTCAGATTGAATGAATCTAGCAAGGTTTGAAGTACCTACGAAAGGGTATGCAATAGATGATGGTTACTTGACCTTTATATTTGCTTCACTGAAATGGGAAATGCCAAACAGCACTGGAAGTAAAAAAGAAGAACTTTAGTGCGCAACAGATGTAGCGGGTACAACGTATGGCAAAATATACATACATAGTTTGTGGTGTTAACATACACATATGGTGGTGTTGAGAATATCTAACAGTTCTACTAACTGTAATAGGAATCTGGTCTTCTTCATAAACAATGTATAACAAAAGAGAGACACTAATTAAACTAATCTAATACAGTGTAGTAATAAATTGTGTCAGGAAGTACGTTATATCATCAGCACTAGTCAAGAGGATCACACGTCTATGGGCGTAACTCGTGAATGCGTCAGAGGGTAGTTCTAATAACTCAAAGGGCTTGCAACAACAACGTTACGTAGGCCCAATCACCCTTGCATAACCTCCTGTCTTTGATGAAAGTTAGGTAAGCTTGAGGCAGCTTACGGGTGTGGTCGGCCTGGGATACATTCTACAGTAACTATAAGCTGCTTTATGTAACATTAGGACAATACAAACCGTCAATTTTTTAAATCTTTCCTTTACAAAGTACAGTGTAACTTGAATCAAGCCCTGGACTACTCCATTGCAAAGGATGTGGAGGTGCCAAAATATTACATCATACAAGTGTCTATTTAACAAAGCTTTCGGTCCTGTGTGTTTACATTCTGGTACTTTGCTTTGGTGCCACAGATTGAGTGCATCTCGTGTACACATGTTTTTATTGCCAACCATTAATGCCATAAATGTGATATAATAGCACACAAATATGTGAAAGATAAGTGGAAGTAAATTACTGCCAAATGAATATATTTTTCTATTAAAATATTCCAATAATGTTTGATGCAAAATTTTACGTAATGTCCCCAGCCCGGTCAACATTGCAATCCTTAGTAACAATGATACCTGATAATTTACATACGTTAACATTTCTGTGAGTGTTTGGCCGACAGGATACAAGGAAAATAAAACGGTTCAGAATATCAATTAGCAGAAAAAATTGTGGTTTGTGTGTGGTGGAATAGGTTAAGTATCCCCAAGGTAGTCATCAGACAAAACCGTGTCAGTGGTCTCATCGAGACACCGACAGTGGAGAGCTTTATATGCATATATCGTCACTAACGAACAGTTCAAACAAAACAATGATATTATCAAAAGAATGTGCAAACAAATGTCGACACAAAACTGTCAACCAAAACAGCAATGCATCATGATTAAGAAGGGTATAATGTACGTTTTGATAGAGATTAAGAAGAGAGACTGAACGGGTATGAATTATTTACAATATTCGTGTACATGTCATCCCCGCACAGCACAATTAGAACCTCATTCGTCTGGCGTTTTGGGGTCAGAACTGACAACAACTCAGACTCATTTAGGTGTACAAGGTCAGCGGTTAGGCGTACAGTAATGTGAAAGATTCATGAAGTACAAACTAGAAATAATTCTTCTACCTTTCAACGCCCACGAACGTAATATCACTCCGATATATCACACACACATAATATCACACACACGATAACATTACGGTAAGAAATCGTCAAACTAGAAATTATTATTCTTCCTTTCAATTAACGCCCACGAACATAATATCACTCCGATATACCACACACACATAATATCACACACACGATAACACTACGGTTAGAAACCTTACATGGAAATAAGCAATACTACAGACCTCAAGCCGCCGATGTGTTCCCTCGCATTGCTGCTGACTGACTAGTGGACAACCCAAACCCCTGTCTTGTACGCCGGCTGTTACAGAAGAACCGTTTTTACTGGCGTACATTCACATGTGTTCATCTGTTGTCACTCTGAAAACACTCAAGCCGCGTATTAGAGATGTTCATTCAATTTGGTACATCAATACCATTCGCTTATCTGTCTATCATATGTTGCTATGGCGACACATGTTGGCGACCAATCAGCACCTGCTCCTCCTTTCAATGGGGGAGGGGGGTACAGCATGGAGTATGAAAGTCCTAGTATGTATTGATGCCCATCCAACTAGGCAGACACCCCTTCGTTCACAATGGACCGTCCCTGGAGGAGTGCGTCGTGATCTTCTATAATTCCTTTTTCGTGAGAAAGTGCCAAAGAGGCACTTCGTGCTAAATAAAATAGACCTCTGTTGTTTATGTAACACTTCTGTTAGTGCACATATGGGTTTCATCAAAACACATAAAACACAACATAGGTAAAAAATGAATGAGAAGTTTATTGCAAATTCGTGCCCGGAGGCTAATTGCAAATTACAAACATGAAAGAACAGTGAAACAGAGTATAAAATAAATAAAATCTACATGATAAAAGGTAGTTGTCTAAAGCTATAGCTATGTCTAAAACTTTGTCTATGGGGTTTGACTTCTCTTTTTTAGACAATGGAAGACGTAATGTCCCACCTTTTCCAAAATTAGTGGTTTTGGGAAGTTAAAAGAAGAATATTTTTTCCTTGTCTGTAAGTTTAGTAAAATTGGGATTAATTATTAATAGCTTGACATCATCAAACTACATACATAACATACAGCAGAATATATGTACTATATGAAAAAAATAGGCTAAAGATTATTACCTTGACATCTATGTCATTTCGTCTTGCGTTGACGTCGTGTAGAATATACATACCGCCGTGTTTCGTGCATTCAATCTACGCACTGGTAGCGTTATATGGTCACGCATATGTAAAAGAATTCCCTGTGACATAAATTCAATATGCATTCTCAGTTACTAAATTGTGACACTCTTATGCACAGTCACTGTATTGGATCACGGAGCTACCCTACAAGTATACTTATACGACAAATGTCCAAACAGTCAATTTATTGCAACAAGTGTCTAAACAGAAACAGATACATGAATAAATATGGCTATCTATTTATTTATATATCTACTCTATCATCATTATGTAGCCAGTCTATCCCCACTTTTGTCTTGTAACATTGATATGCAAATTTCCATTATCTTTTTTTTATGTACTTAATTTGTTATATCTATTTTGCTTGTTTCATGTAAATCATTAGCTTGTCGTATGATTTTAAAGCACTTTTACCAATATGCTATTATTGTTATAATTAAGTTATTTCGTAACTTTGTATTATATTCTTGTTTGTTATTTAAGTATTTTTGTCAATGTATGCCAGCCCGTGCAACGGCATATTATAACTGGGTAAATAAAATAAATGAAATGAAATCTATTATGCATCTTCTTAAGCTAGAGTAGACCAGCTCACGCTGGTTTGCAGTGGTGCCCTGGGCACACATGGATAACATAATACATGGGGCTTATGTGATGCTGACATCGCTCGCAGTGATGCTGACATCGCACACGCGCAGTGACTGGGACAGGTGGAGCGGAAAAGGTGAGGCTGGTGGAGGTCGAGGCCGTTAAGCATCTAAATAATCACTTTAGATTGAAATGATCATATGTAACGGACACTTGACCCAATAATATCGCCTCCATGGAACCTACTATGACGCCAGGAATTGATTTAAAGCTGCCTTATGTAACATTAAGGACGATACAAAAGAAATAAATTTTAGGTCATTTCTTTACAAAGTAACATTAATCTACTTTACTTCTTCGTGCAAATAAGTGTCATTCAAGAGGCGACACCGTATGATTCCTTAACTAGTGTGTGTAAAAGCTGGAAACACAGCTGTCAGACATGTTTGTTTACATTCTGGTAGTTTGTGGTGGCGCCACAAACTGAGTGCACCTGGTGTGGGCTGTTTTAGCGCCAACCGTAAAAGTCAGAAATTTGAGATAATTGCACAAATATCTGTTAAAAACTGGAAGCAAAATATAATCACATTTGGGTGCAAAATGTTACATAAAGTCCATTAAAACAGGCCGTAATTACAGTCTGTATGTCTTGTGCCTGGTGCTTGGTGGCGCCTGTTACCTGTTCTGGAGCCGACAGTAAAGGTCTCCAAGGCGTGGGAGACGCATAGTAAATAGAATGGTCCTTTTCATTTGTCGCAGACTATTAACGGGGCCTTATATTAGAAGTGTGCAAATGTTTAATTCAGAGTGTTCAGGAGTTGCACTTTGCCTGGGTTCTGGGGTTAACTCGTCGTGTGACATTTTATTGGTGTCTTTTATTCGAGAAAACAACGTCCTGACCGACATTGAGATATATATGAAATACTGCAGCGAAGTTTTAAAGTTATTCATTCATTCACTAGAAGAAACAAGTGATATGCCCACATGCCTTGCCTCGCCCGTGAAGTCTTCATGGCATCCAAGACTTCCTTGTCACCTGTAAGATAATCCAGTTAAAGGAATACTTAAGTGGGGAGTAGGGTGTAATTTAAAAAAAAAAGTATTGGCAGGTGTAAAGAAACGAAGAAACGCATGTATGAGCATTATGAAACACCATGTTGTTTTTTATCATTTCATTTTAACAGGGCCGCTCTTCAAAAATGAGGATTTTATTATGACCACGACAGCCGGATGTCGTCCCGACGTCAAACCTTACAGATACTCCTCCTCCCCCCCCCCGGAACTTAGGTCTGATTAATGGACACTTCAAGGACATTTATAGCATTTATAGTGCATATAAGGACTACATTTAACGTCCTTGCACACATTAAAAACTTAAGGAGAACGATCTCTATCCTAGATCAGTGCGCACGCGCGTTCTAACAAGGCCGCTCATAAGGCACCCTCCCACGCCCTGTTCTTTATGCAAAGGAAAAAAAACAACGCATAACACGTTTGCTTTTACATAATATATACTTTTTTTAAACATCTAAATTGCATCTTACTTTTAAACCAGAATTTGATATGCTTGTCTTTTTCAATCAAATCTTAGAAATCTGTTGCTGGTTTTTATTTTCTTAGTACGAATTAAAGTAAACATGCATCTCGAGACCTGCATCGTCATTAGAATTTTAACCATGGTCATAAATATCAATGTTATTCAAATAGCCAGCTATAGACAATTAACTCCTATGTAAGGCTATATAGTATATAATCCTGGGTTGTTTGCCACACGGCATTTCGGACCAGATACCGAAGAAGGCTGACATACCCTACAAGAACAACTGTTACAGCGAGCTACACCCGAGTTCTTTCCAAGAAAGTGCCAACTGAAGCTATTCTGACTCACTAGAAAGGTACGTTTCTACCTGTGGACAAATATGAAAGGTACAATTTGTAGTAAAGACAGGTTTTCAAATTTTATCCCAGGCATACGCAGATAGGCATGCAATCAGATTTATTCCCCAAGCAGATGTTAGGATGCCGTTTCGGTCTGTCAACGATGATGGTAGATGAGTGTCAGAGAAGCCTGGCCGTCAGAAAACGTTAACAGTATCTTTCATCTTAATTTCTGGTTAAAGATTATGTTAGTTCTAAAGACAGTACTAGTATCAGTGGTGTCTTTAAGATTTTGTACATTTTTACATTATTCATAATTGTGGGTGGATAAGTCTTGTGGACAGTTAAGTTGCCCCGACGGCAGGACAGACTGCTATGGGACCGGTGAGGTGAGGTGAGGTGAGATAAGAGTGCACGTGACTGATAAGAGAGACTACGAAAACAGTTCTACAATTGCCTTTTTAAGGCTACAGGCGGACAAACATAAATGGTACAATTATATTTGTAGTGAAGACAGCTTTTCAAGCCTTGTCCCAGGCATACGCAGATAGGCATGCAGTCAGATTTATTCCCCATGGTAGATGAGTGTCAGAGAAGCCTGGCCGTCAGAAAACGTTAAATTAATCTTTCATCTTAATTTCTGGTTGGGGATTATGTTAGTTCTAAAGACAGTACTAGTATCAGTGGTGTCTTTAAGATTTTGTACATTTTTACATTATTCATAAGAGCGCACGTGACTAATAAGAGAGTCTACGAAAACAGTTCTACAATTGCCTTTTTAAATGATATGACAGAAAATAACGATGACTAATTTTAAAGAAAAAATTTCAATTCCCTACTCCTCTGCTCATTTCCTCGCCCGAGGGTGCTGTAAGCAGGGTATAATAAGGGGTACACAACATGGAGACTCAAGCAGCAATTCTCAGATAATTAACATATTCTCCATATTCTAACCATTACATTTTTTACATTTTTTTAATATGTTGATTTTCTTGCACTTTCGTAGTATTTTTCTTCAATTGGGCAAAGAATTAAGATAGCAAAAAGGAGCCCGCCGAGTGCTCTTTTCTGCACTTCTGTTTGGGCGTGGCCGCGTGGGACCCTGTGTGGTTGCCGGGCTGTCCTTAACTGGTGTCTGGTGTGTCCAGAACTGTGCCTGTTAATCATGGTTCACCCCAAGCACGGAACGAGACAAGGCCCTTTTGAAATTGTGTCCAAAACTGTTCTTAGTTCCAAGCACGGAACGAGACAAGGCCATTGTGTGTCCAGAACGTGCGGGACCTGAGGCACGGTTCTAGATAAACCCTCTGTTTAACCTTACAGATGGCCTGCACTGGGAAAAATTATGATGGACGCCTACATGGTAGTGGGTTTGCGCTGAAGATGTTTTTAAAAATGTAAATGGGATTTTTATTATGCCCACGACAGCCGGATGTTGTATTTCATAGCCCTGCAGCTACCCCTACAGCTACCCCCCCCCACTCCCAAAACCCACACCCGGAATTCAGGTATGGTTGTTACACACTTCAGGAACATTTATAGTGCAAATGAGGAGTACATAACGTCCTTGCACACTGCAAACACTTCAGGGGATCTGCTGAAACAAGGAAGCTTTTGAAAAAAGCTGACCGGAGGCCAAAATGGGAAGAGCTTGTTGGGTAGCATGGGTGTGCAGTCTTTATATCATCTTTTAATTCTAGATTCCACATAAAATGTTTGTGTCGTCATAGAAATGTGCTTTCTAATTTTTCTAGGTGACGGAGCACCATATGGGAGGAAAACTGAGACACATGCTGATTTTCCTTCTCATCATCCTGAAGGAGCCCAACATGCCAGAAGCTGACTGCAGCTGTGCACCATCATCACAATGCAAGTGCAACGAAATGGGCCTAACCAGCATCCCTGAGAACCTCCCAACATCCATCAAACTCTTAAACCTGGCAAGCAACCAGATAACAACCATTCAGAAAGGTTCTTTTCAAAAGCTTCCCATGCTAGTCTACTTAAACCTGTGTGGTAACAAGATAACAATGATTCAAGCAGGGACATTTCAAAATCTACCCAGACTAAACAAGTTGCTCCTGCATAAAAACCAGATAACAACGATTCAGCGTCATGCATTCCGTAATTTACCCCGACTAGAAAAGTTGTTCCTGTCCCACAATAAGATACAGTTGGTTAACTTTGCAAATCTGCCCCGACTGGCACAGTTGTACCTGGACAACAACAATATAACGGCAATTACGTCTCATACATTTGAAAATCTTCCCCGGCTCCAAGTTTTGGACCTCCGGTATAACGAGTTGTCTGTCATTCTCCCTTCAGCTTTTAGCTTGTTGCCATCTATTGGTACCATTGGACTTGTCTGGAACCCTTTTCAGTGTGACTGTAAGATGGCTCCTTTCAGATTGAATATCACGAAAATTCTTTTAAATATTTTCAGCCAGATAACATGTAACCAACCCCCCAAACTTCGAGGAAGAAAACTTGTAGATATTGATCCTGAAGATATTTGTAAAGAGCCAACCGCATCACCACCAACTGTTGATATCCGAACATCATCCGTAGTTTTCAACACAGAAAGCAATACAAGCCCATCTGTAAACCCTGTAGGCTTAACGTCTGCCACACAGCACCTTTTTAACCTATCGGAAACTGCTAAAACGCACGATGCCACCGTCACCTCTCGCTATCACTGGTTCTTTACACGAAATGCTGGCTCAACAGCAACTACAGAAAACACGAGCGAAACAAAAGCAACACTAAATACACCCCTTGCAATCAATTCAAACAAACCCGAATTTGTTTCAAGTTCCCTGCTACCTGTTCTCATCTGGGGTTCAATCTGGGGTTCAGTAGCTGGAATTGTACTGATTGGTGCCATCATTGTAACATTGTGGTACAAGACAAAGATCAGGTATCCTCCTTTAGGGCCGAACCACAATGTTGTTGGTGGCAACACAGCAGTTTCTGTATTGGCCAGTGATGATGATCACCAGTATGACGATATTGATAACCCAGGGCAGGGTCAGTCTCAGGCCATCACTGAATCCAACACAAACAACACAGCTACTGTAATGGCCAGTGGTGATGATCAGACAGGGCAGGGTCAGTCTCGGGCCAACTCTGTATACAACACAAACAGCACAGCTACTGTAATGGCCAGTACTAGTGGTGATGATCTGACAGGGCAGAGTCAGTCTCAGGCCAACACTGCATCCACACCAAACACCACAGCTACTGTAATGGCCAGTGGTGATAATCAGACAGGGCAGGGTCAGTCTCAGGCCAACACTGAATTCAGCACAAACTGCACAGCTACTGTAATGGCCAGTGGTGATGGCCAGACAGGGCAGGGTCAGTATCAGCCCCTAATGAAATCCAATGCCACAGATACTGTAATGACCAGTGGTGATAATCAGACAGAGCAGAGCCAGTATCAAGCCAACATTGAATCCCCAGGCTCTGGGAATCTATCTTATGGTACAGGGCCGACTGCCTCGCAACTGAATACTCTGTACAAAACAGCAACTGTAATGGCCAGGGGTCATGATCAGACAGGGCAGGGTCAGTCTCAGACCACCACTGCATCCAACACAAACACCACAGCTACTGTAATGACCAGGGGTCATAATAATATAGGGCATGGACAGTCTCATGTTAACTCCGATGAGTCTCCGACATTTGCAAATCTGTCACGTAACGAAGTGCTAGCTGCCTTACAGCCAAACCCTATGTATGTAGATGTAAAAACACCACCAAAGGACGAAGCATCTACAGAAATGGCCAATAGACATGATTAGACAGGGCAGAATCAGTCTCAAGCTAATATTTCATCTCTGAAAGTGAGGAATTTATCGCATAAGTGCTAGCTGCCTGACAGCCAAACACTATGGGGATTAAAAAACACCAAAGAAACAAACATCTACAGAAATGACCAGTGGTCATGATCAGACAGGGCAACTGAGTTGTAGTTTGTTTGCTTATAATTTCGGGAAATATAACTGAAACTAAATGTTCAGTGTAAAGAGCCTCTCAATGTTATTGATCCTTGCTAATCATTGTCCGACTATGAAAAGGGAATGAGTGTGCTTCGTAAAGTGTGGGCAATCTAATTATAATTATAAGTTTGGAGTTCCTGTATAAAAGCAAAATACGTATATTTAATTTAATTTTCAAGCACTACTTCAGATTCTGTCGAATATAAAAATAACCAATCTTCTATATTTTGACATAGTAATCGTAACTGCTAAAGCTTTTAAAACGAAAGTAGCCTTTACATAATGGTTTTACCTGTACTATCAATGCAAAAAAAGCTATCATGCAATACTAATAGCATCCTTAACTGTTGTGCTATAATGTAATAATTGTCACAGAATGTTACCGCAAAAAGGAGTGACATGAAGAAATTCATATATGAATGTGTTATGTACAAATAAGCACTCTATCAAATAACTATACGCATACATAGTATTACGTTAACAATAAATGCACTGGCCCCACATTCTGCTGTTTTTTGTGTGGTCATGTCACAAACTGAATGTGTCCTTGAATGTTATAATAATCCAGCTGGACGTACATTTTTACACTCTTTCCCACTAATATAACATCATTGTGACTATCACACTGTCCAAATAGACACTATTTATCAGCATATCTAGTAATAATTTGATTTGATTTATTGAAATTGGAACAAATGGGGCACAGGCAGCTGTTGCTGGTGTTGTGTTCCAAAACATAGAAACGAATACAGAACAGACAGTACTCTTTTTCAATTGAGTTCAGTGGAGAAAGTCGTGTAAAGTGCGTTTCCCAAGGTCACAAGATCGGTGGCATGTCAGGACTCGAACCCGGGACCTCTTGGTTCCGAATCGAGCATGCTGCCGTTGCACCACACAACCCCCATAATAATACAGCCTTCATGCAAGCTGCTGGCTCCTCTTATATTAGCTGAAAAGCACAATATGAATAATAATTTCGTTCTTAGAAAAATACTGTTTCCTACCCATTAATAATGCATATATGAAATTAAATACTCATTATTGTCATTATTGATGCTTGCTGCCACGGATATCAGCTGAGTTGCCTGGCCATCCATCCAAACCACCTCTCCATCAATCGTCAAATCCCTTTAACCATGCTTAAATATCTGCATCTCTAGATCCATCCCTCCAGCCATCCTTAGAATCATTACTTAAGGCAGAGTAGACCAGCTCACGCTGGTTTGCAGTGGTGCCCTGGGCACACATGGATAACATAATACATGGGGGTTATGTGATGCTGACATCGCTCGCAGTGATGCTGACATCGCACACGCGCAGTGACTGGGACAGGTGGAACGGAAAAGGTGAGGCTGGTGGAGGTCGAGGCCGTTAAGCATCTAAATAATCACTTTAGATTGAAATGATCTTATGTAACGGACACTTGACCCAATAATATCGCCTCCATGGAACCTACTATGACGCCAGGAATTGATTTAAAGCTGCCTTATGTAACATTAAGGACGATACAAAAATAATAAATTTTGGGTCATTTCTTTACAAAGTAAAATTAATCTACTTTACTTCTTCGTGCAAATAAGTGTCACTCAAGAGGCGACAATGTATGATTCCTTAACTAGTGTGTGTAAAAGCTGGAAACACTGTTGTAGTCCAGGTTTGTTTACATTCTAGTAGTGCGCCTGGTGTGGGCTGTTTTAGCGCCAACCATAAAAGTCAGGAATGTGAGATACTTGCACGAATATCTGTTGAAAACTGGAAGCAAAATATAATCACATTTGGGTGCAAAATGTTACATATTGCCCCTTTAAACAGTCCGTAGTTACAGTTTGCGTGTCTTGTGCTAACCGCTTGGTGGCGCATGTCACTTGTTCTGGAGCCGACAGTAAAGGTCTCCAAGGAGTGGGAGACGCAGAGTAAATAGAATGGACCTTTTAATTTGTCGCAGACTATAGCTAACGGGACCTTATATTAGAAGTGTGCAAATGTTCAATTCAGAGTGTTCAGGAGTTGCACTTTGCCTGGGTTCTGGGGTTAACTCATCGTGTGACATTTTATTGGTGTCTTTTATTCGAGAAAACAACGTCCTGACCGACATTAAGATATATATGAAATATATATCAAAGCGAAGTTTCAAAGGTATTCATTCATTCATTCATTCATTCATTCATTCATTCATTCATTCATTAGACGAAACAAGTGATATGCCCACATGCCTTGCCTCGCCCGTGAAGTCTTCATGGCATCCAAGACTTCCTTGTCACCTGTAAGATAATCCAGTTAAAGGAATACTTAAGTGTGGAGTAGGGTGTAATTAAAAAAAAAAACATTGACAGGTGTAAAGAAACGAAGAAACGCATGTATGAGTATTATGAAACACCATGTTGTTTTTTATCATTTCATTTTAACAGGGCCGCTCTTAAAAAATGAGGATTTTATTATGACCACGACAGCCGGATGTCGTCCCGACGTCAAACCTTACAGATACTCCTCCTCCCCTCCCCCCCCCCGGAAATTAGGTCTGATTAATGCACACTTCAAGGACATTTATAGCATTTATAGTGCATATAAGGACTACATTTTAACGTCCTTGCACACATTAAAAACTTAAGGAGAACGATCTCTATCCTAGATCAGTGCGCACGCGCGTTCTAACAAGGCCGCTCATAAGGCACCCTCCCACGCCCTGTTGTTTATGCAAAGGAAAAAAAACAACGCATAATACGTTTGCTTTTACATAATATATACTTTTTAAAACATCTACATTGCATCTTACTTTTATTCCAGAATTTGATAATTGTCTTTTTCAATCAAATCTTAGAAATAGGTTGCTGGTTTTTATTTTCTTAGTACGAATTAAAGTAAACATGCATCTCGAGACCTGCATCATCATTAGAATTTTAATCATGGTCATAAATATCAATGTTATTCAAATAGCCAGCTATAGACAATTAACTCCTATGTAAGGCTATATAGTATATAATCCTGGGTTGTTTGCCACACGGCATTTCGGACCAGATACCGAAGAAGGCTGACATACCCTACAAGAACAACTGTTACAGCGAGCTACACCCGAGTTCTTTCCAAGAAAGTGCCAACTGAAGCTATTCTGACTCACTAGAAAGGTACGTTTCTACATGTGGACAAATATGAAAGGTACAATTTGTAGTAAAGACAGGTTTTCAAATTTTATCCCAGGCATACGCAGATAGGCATGCAATCAGATTTATTCCCCAAGCAGACGTTATGGTGCCGTTTCGGTCTGTCAACGATGATGGTAGATGAGTGTCAGAGAAGCCTGTCTGTCAGAAAACGTTAACAGTATCTTTCATCTTAATTTCTGGTTGGGAATTATGTTAGTTCTGAAGACAGTACTAGTATCAGTGGTGTCATTGAGATTTTGTACATTTTTACATTATTCATAAGAGCGGACGTGACTCATAAGAGGGTCTAAGAAAAACAGTCCTATAATGTCTGTTTTAATGAAATGACTGAAAATAACAGGTGATGACTAAAGATCATTTTAAAGAGAAGTGTTCGCTTCTCTACTCTTCCCATTTTCTCACCCGAGGGTGCTGCAAACAGGGTCATAAAAATGAGTACACAACATGGATATTTAAGCAGCAAGTCTCAGACAATTAACATTTTCTCCATATTCTAACCATAATGATTACTTGTTTTTTTAATAAGTTGATTTTCTTGCACTTTCGTACAAAAAAAATACATAAAAGGGCAGAGATAAATTGTAGTATAAGAATTACAGTAGCAAAAAGGAGCCCGCCGAGTGCTGTTTTTCTGCACTTTTGTTTGGGCGTGGCCACGTGGGACCCTGTGTGGTTGCCGGGCTGTCCTTTACTGGTGTCTGGTGTGTCCAGAACTGTGCCTGGAACTGCTGTTAATCATGGTTCACCCTAAGCAAGACAAGGCCATTGTGTGTTAAGAACATGCGGGACCTGAGGCACGGTTCTGGATAAAACCCTCTGTTTAAACTCATTGATGGCCTGCACTGGGCAAAATTATGATGGACGCCTACATGGTAGTGGGTTTGTGCTGAAGATATTTAAAATAATGTAAATGGGGTTTTTATCATGCCCACGACAGCCGGATGTTGTATTTCATAGCCCTGCCAAAGGCTAAACCCCTACAGCTACCCCCCCACCCCCCACTCCCAAAACCGTACCTCGACCCACACCCGGAATTTTAGGTCTGGATGTTACACACTTCAGGAACATTTATAGTGCAAATGAGGAGTACATAACGTCCTTGCACACTGCAAACACTTCAGGGGATCTGCTGAAACAGGAAAGCTTTTAAAAAAAGCTGACCGGAGGCCAAAATGTGAAGAGCTTGTTGGGTAGCATAGGTGTGCAGTCTTTAAATCATCTTTTAATTCTAGATTCCACATAAAATGTTTGTGTCGTCATAGAAATGTGCTTTCTAATTTTTCTAGGTGACGGAGCACCATATGGGAGGAAAACTGAGACACATTCTGATTTTCCTTCTCATCATCCTGAAGGAGCCCAACATGCCAGAAGCTGGCTGCAGCTGTGCACCATCATCACAATGCAAGTGCACCGAAATGGGCCTCACCAGCATCCCTAAGAACCTCCCAACATCCATCAAACTCTTAAACCTGGCAAGCAACCAGATAACAACCATTCAGAAAGGTTCTTTTCAAAAGCTTCCCATGCTAGTCTACTTAAACCTGTGTGGTAACAAGATAACAATGATTCAAGCAGGGACATTTCAAAATCTACCAAGACTAAACAAGTTGCTCCTGTATAAAAACCAGATAACAACGATTCAGCGTCATGCATTCCGTAATCTACCCCGACTAGAAATGTTGTTCCTGTCCCACAATAAGATACAGTTGGTTAACTTTGCAAATCTGCCCAGACTGGCACAGTTGTACCTGGACAACAACAATATAACGGCAATTACGTCTCATACATTTGAAAATCTGCCCCGGCTGCAAGTTTTGGACCTCCGGTATAACGAGTTGTCTGTCATTCTCCCTTCAGCTTTTAGCTTGTTGCCATCTATTCGTACCATTAGACTTGCCGAGAACCCTTTTCAGTGTGACTGTAAGATGGCTCCTTTCAGAATGAATATCACGAAAATTCTTTTAAGTACGTTCAGCCAGATAACATGTAACCGACCCCCCAAACTTCGGGGAAGAAAACTTACAGATATTGATCCTGAAGATATTTGTAAAGAGCTAACTGCATCACCACCAACTGTTGATATCCGAAAATCATTCGCAGTTTGCAACACGGAAAGCAATACGAGCCCATCAGCAAATTCTGTAGGCTTAACATCTGCCACACAGCACTTTTTTAACCTATCAGAAACTGCTAAAATGCACGATGCCACCGTCAGCTCTCACCATCACTGGTTCTTTACACGAAATGCTGGCTCAACAGCAACGACAGAAAACACTAGCGAAACAAAAGCAACACTAAATACACCCCTTGCAATCAATTCAAACAAACCAGAATTTGTTTCAAGTTCCCAGCTACCTGTTCTCATCTGGGGTTCAATCTGGGGTTCAGTAGCTGGAATTGTACTGATTGGTGCCATCATTGTAACATTGTGGTACAAGACAAGGATCAGGTATGCTCCTTTAGGGCTGAATCCCAATGTTGTTGGTGGCAACACAGCAGTTTCTGTATTGTCCAGTGATGATGTTCCCCAGTATGACGATATTGACAACCCAGGGCAGGGTCAGTCTCAGGCCAACACTACATCAACCACAAACACCACAGCTACTGTAATGACGAGTGGTGATGATCATCGGTATGAGGATATCGACAGCAATCATGATCAGATAGGGCACGGTCAGTCTCAGGCCAACACTTTATCCACACCAAACAGCACAGCTACTGTAATGGCCAGTGGTGATAATCAGACAGGGCAGGGTCAGTCTCAGGCCAACACTGCATCCACCACAAACACCACAGCTACTGTAATGGCCAGTGGTGATGATCAGACGGGGCAGGGTCAGTATCAGCCCATAATGAAATCCAATACCACAGATACTGTAATGACCAGTGGTCATACTCAGACAGGGCAAGGCCAGTATCAAGCCAACGTTGAATCCTTAGGCACTGGGAATCTATCTTATGGTACAGGGCCGACTGCCTCGCAAATGAATACTCTGTACAAAACAGCAACTGTAATGGCCAGTGGTCATGAGCAGATAGGGCAGGGTCAGTCTCAGACCACCACTGCATCCAACACAAACACTACAGCTACTGTAATGACCACTGGTCATGATACTATAGAGCAGGGTCAGTCTCATGCTAACTCCGATGAATCTCCGAAAGTTGCAAATCTGTCACGTCACGAAGTGCTAGCTGCCTTACAGCCAAACCCTATGTATGAATACGTAGATGTAAAAACACCACCAAAGGACGAAGCATCTACAGAAATGGCCAATAGACATGATTAGACAGTCTCAAGCTAATATTTCATCTCTGAAAGTGAGGAATTTATCGCATAACGAAGTGCTAGCTGCCTTACAGCCAAACATTATGTAGATTTAAAAAAACACACCAAAGAAACAAACATCTACAGAAATGACCAGTGGTCATGATCAGACAGGGCAACAGAGTTGTAGTTTGTTTGCTTATAATTTCGTGAAATAGAACTTAAACTAAATGTTCAATGTAAAGAGCCTCTTGAGGCTTATTTTGTTAGAATTGTTCTGCCGTTCCCAAAAATGTTTGATGCAATCCACAGTGTGTAAGAACAGTTAATGTTATTGACCTTGGTAATCATTGTCCGACTATGAAAAGGGAATGAGTGTTTTTCGTAAAGTATGGGTAATCTAATGATGAATATAAGTTTGGAGATCTTGTATCAAAGCAAATTACATTAATTTTCATGCACTACTTCAGATTCTAGATCTGTCGAATATAAAAATCACCAATCTTCTATATTTTGAAATAGTAATAGTAACTTCTAAAAGCTTTTGAAATGATAATTGCCTTTACATAATGGTTTTGCCTGTACTATCAATGCAAAAAAATGCAAAAATCATGCAATACTAATAGAAGCCTTAACTGTATGCTGTGCTATAATGTAATAATTGTCATACATATGTTAGCACAAAAAGGAGTGACATAAGGAAAATCCATATATGAATGTGTTATGTACAAACAAGTACTCTATCAAATAAGTATACGTATACATAGTATTACGTTAACAATAAATGCACTGGCCCCACATTCTGCTGTTTTTTGTGTGGTCATGTCACAAACTGAATGTGTTCTTGAATATTATAATAATCCACCTGGACGTACGTTTTTACACTCTTTCCCACTAAGGTCAAGATAACATCATTGTGACTACCACACTGTCCAAATAGACACTATTCATCAGCATATCTAGTAATAATTTGATTTGATTTGATTTATTGCAACACATAGGGCACAGGCAGCTGTTGCTGGTGTTGTGTCCCAAACACAGAAACGAATACTGGACAGACAATACTAATTTTCACTTGAGTTCAGTGGAGAAAGCGGTGTAAAGTGCCTTTCCCAAGGTCAAAAGATCGGTGGCATCTCAGGACTCGAACCCGAGACCTCTTGGTTCCGAATCGAGCACGCTGCCGTTGCACCACACGACCCCCATAATAATACAGCCTTCATGCAAGCTGCTGGCTCCTCTTATGATAGCTGAAAAAGCACTATCACAATATGAGTAATCATTTCGTTCTTGGAAAAATACTGTTTCCTACCCACTAATAATGCATATATGAAAATAAATACTCATACTGAGTCATTATTGATGCTTGCTGCCATGGATATTAGCTGCATATATGTTGCCTGGCCATCCATCCAAACCACCTCTCCATCAATCGTCAAATCCCTTTAACCATGCTTAAATATCTGCATCCCTAGATCCATCCCTCCAGCCATCCTTAGAATCATTACTTAAGGCAGAGTAGACCAGCTCACACTGGTTTGCAGTGGTGCCCTGGGCACACATGGAAAACATAATACATGGGGGTTATGTGATGCTGACATCGCTCGCAGTGATGCTGACATCGCACACGCGCAGTGACTGGGACAGGTGGAACGGAAAAGGTGAGGCTGGTGGAGGTCGAGGCCGTTAAGCATTTGAATAATCACTGTATATAGATGTTCATAATATAAATATGACCCAATAATATCGCCTCCATGGAACCTACTATGACGCCAGGAATTGATTTAAAGCTGCCTTATGTAACATTAAGGACGATACAAAAGAAATAAATTTTGGGTCATTTCTTTACAAAGTAAAATTAATCTACTTTACTTCTTCGTGCAAATAAGTGTCATTCAAGAGGCGACAATGTATGATTCCTTAACTAGTGTGTGTAAAAGCTGGAAACACTGTTGTAGTCCATGTTTGTTTACATTCTAGTAGTGCGCCTGGTGTGGGCTGTTTTAGCGCCAACCATAAAAGTCAGGAATGTGAGATATTTGCACGAATATCTGTTGAAAATTGGAAGCAAAATATAATCACATTTGGGTGCATAATATTACATATTGCCCCTTTAAACAGTCCGTAGTTACAGTTTGCGTGTCTTGTGCTAACCGCTTGGTGGCGCATGTCACTTGTTCTGGAGCCGACAGTAAAGGTCTCCAAGGAGTGGGAGACTCAGAGTAAATAGAATGGTCCTTTTCATTTGTCGCAGACTATAGCTAACGGGGCCTTATATTAGAAGTGTGCAAATGTTCAATTCAGAGTGTTCAGGAGTTGCACTTTGCCTGGGTTCTGGGGTTAACTCATCGTGTGACATTTTATTGGTGTCTTTTATTCGAGAAAACAACGTCCTGACCGACATTAAGATATATATGAAATATATATGAAAGCGAAGTTTCAAAGGTATTCATTCATTCATTCATTCATTCATTCATTCATTCATTCATTCATTCATTCATTCATTCATTCATTCATTCATTCATTCATTCATTCATTAGACGAAACAAGTGATATGCCCACATGCCTTGCCTCGCCCGTGAAGTCTTCATGGCATCCAAGACTTCCTTGTCACCTGTAAGATAATCCAGTTAAAGGAATACTAAAGTGAGGAGTAGGGTGTGATTCAAAAAGTATTGGCAGGTGTTAAGAAACAAAGAAACGCACTGTATGAGCATTATGAAAAGAAGAAAAGGAGATAGATTTTATGAATAGCATTGTTGTTTTTTATTATCTTATTTTCAGAACGAATTTGTCGAAAAATGTCTAAGGTTAGTGCCCACGCGTTCTAACAGGGCCGGTCTTCAAAAATGAGGATTTTATTATGACCACGACAGCCGTATGTCGTCCCGACGTCAGAGCCGAGCCAAAGGCTTTACCCTTACAGCTACCCCCTCCCCCGCCGAACTTAGGTCTGGTTGATGCACTCTTCAATGACATCTATAGCATTTATAGTGCATACAAGGACTTCATTTAACGTCCTTGCACACTTCAAACACTTATGGAGAACGATCTCAATCCTAGATCAGTGCGCACGCGCGTTCTAATAATGCCGCTCACGCTCTGTTGTTTATGCAAGGAAAAAAACAACAACGAATAACACGTTTGCTTTTACATAATATAAACTTATTTAGCAATCTACATTGCATCTTACTTTCATGCCAGAATTTGATATGCTTGTCTTTTTCAATCAAATCTTAGAAATCTGTTCCTTGTTTTTTTATATTTTTTTGTACAAATTTAAGGAAACATGCATCTGGAGACCTGCATCATAATTAGAATTTTAATCATGGTCATAAATATCTATATTATTCAAATAGCCAGCTATAGACAATTAACTCCTATGTAAGACTATATACTATATAATCCTGGGTTGTTTGTGACACGGCATTTCGGATCAGCTACCGAAGAAGGCTGACATACCCTACAAGAACAACTGTTACGGCGAGCTGTGCCCGAGTTCTTTCCAAGAAAGTGCCAACTGAAGCTATTCTGACTCGCTAGAAAGGTACGTTTCTACCTGTGGACAAATATGAAAGGTACAATTTGTAGTAAAGACAGCTTTTCAAATTTTATCCCAGGCATACGCAGATAGGCATGCAATCAGATTTTTATTCCCCAAGCAGATGTTAGGATGCCGTTTCAGTCTGTCAACGATTTAGGTGAGTGTCAGAGAAGCCTGGCCGTAAGAAAACGTTAACAGTATCTTTCATCTTAATTTCTGGTTGGAGATTATGTTAGTTCTAAAGACAGTACTAGTATCAGTGGTGTCTTCAAGATTTTGTACATTTTTACATTAATCATAAGAGTAGGTGGATAAGTCTTGTGGACAGTTTAGTTGCCCCGACGGCAGGACAGACTGCTATGGGACCGGTGAGGTGAGATGAGAGTGCACGTGACTGATAAGAGAGTCTACGAAAACAGTTCTACAATTGCCTTTTTAAATGATATGACAGAAAATAACGATGACTAAAAATCATTTTAAAGAAAACTGTTCAATTCCCTACTCCTCTGCTCATTTCCTCGCCCGAGGGTGCTGTAAGCAGGGTATAATAAGGGGTACACAGCATGGAGACTCAAGCAGCAATTCTCAGATAATTAACATATTCTCCATATTTTAACCATTACATTTTTTACATTTTTTTAATATGTTGATTTTCTTGCACTTTCGTAGTATTTTTCTTCAATTGGGCAAAGAATTAAGATAGCAAAAAGGAGCCCGCCGAGTGCTCTTTTCTGCACTTTTGTTTGGGCGTGGCCGCGTGGGACCCTGTGTGGTTGCCGGGCTGTCCTTAACTGGTGTCTGGTGTGTCCAGAACTGTGCCTGTTAATCATGGTTCACCCCAAGCACGGAACGAGACAAGGCCCTTTTGTGTCCAAAACTGTGCTTAGTCCCAAGCACGGAACGGGACAAGGCCATTGTGTGTCCAGAACATGCGGGACCTGAGGCATGGTTCTGGATAAAACCCTCTGTTTAAACTCATTGATGGCCTGCACTGGGTAAAATTATGATGGACGCCTACATGGTAGTGGGTTTGTGCTGAAGATATTTAAAAAAATGTCAATGGGGTTTTTATTATGCCCACGACAGCCGGATGTTGTATTTCATAGCCCTGCCAAAGGCTAAACCTCTACAGCTAAACCCCCCCCCCCCCACTACCAAAACCGTACCTCGACCCACACCCGGAATTTTAGGTCTGGATGTTACACACTTCAGGAACATTTATAGTGCAAACAAGGGAAATCGTAGATTTCAAATCTCCGGGTTTTTTTGTGTTCTATTGGTTTAGGTTATTTGTTTGTGTGTAGTATGAAAGTTATGTGCGTAATATGTTTGTATGTGTTTGATGGCTACTGACGGTTGGTTCGGTATGGACTGTTGATTAACGTGTCTCACAGTCTGACAGCCTGCACCGTCACCCGCGCCATTACCCCCGCCGTCATCCCGCGCCGTCATTGCTGCGCCGTCACCCAAAATTTTTATCGGAACCAGACACCCCTCTGTTTGACCCCTTTTGAATGCTAAGACCCAAAACTGCAACCGCCCCATTCCTTAACAACATGGTAATTACCATTTTCAGCATGGCGGGGGTGTCCGGAGCACTTAAAAACCTTTTATTTCGACGCCCATAAACACATATGCAATTAAACAAAAACGTTCTGCATCATCTGCAGCCCAATAGCAATACGTATACCGAACCACAGACAAATCCGTCCAGCCGATCGCGAGAAACAACTGCTGACAGAAATGTTTCGAACCATAGTAATACCTCCTCGCGGAAGGATATCTCCTTCCCCGGAGGTAATGAGGAGTACATAACGTCTTTGCACACTGCAATCACTTCAGGGGATCTGCTGAAACAAGAAAGCTTTTAAAAAAAGCTGACCGGAGGCCAAAATGTGAAGAGCTTGTTGGGTAGCATAGGTGTGCAGTCTTTAAATCATCTTTTAATTCTAGATTCCACATAAAATGTTTGTGTCGTCATAGAAATGTGCTTTCTAATTTTTCTAGGTGACGGAGCACCATATGGGAGGAAAACTGAGACACGTGCTGATTTTCCTTCTCATCCTCCTGAAGGAGCCCAACATGCCAGAAGCTGGCTGTAGCTGTGCACCATCATCACAATGCAAGTGCACCGAAATGGGCCTAACCAGCATCCCTGAGAACCTCCCAACATCCATCAAACTCTTAAACCTGGCAAGCAACCAGATAACAACCATTCAGAAAGGTTCTTTTCAAAAGCTTCCCATGCTAGTCTACTTAAACCTGTGTGGTAACAAGATAACAATGATTCAAGCAGGGACATTTCAAAACTTACCCAGACTAAACAAGTTGCTCCTGCATAAAAACCACATAACAACGATTCAGCGTCATGCATTCCGTAATCTACCCCGACTAGAAAAGTTGTACCTGTCCCACAATAAGATACAGTTGGTTAACTTTGCAAATCTGCCCAGACTGGCACAGTTGTACCTGGACAACAACAATATAACGACCATTCCGTCTCATACATTTGAAAATCTTCCCCGGCTTCACAGTTTGGACCTCCGGTATAACGAGTTGTCTGTCATTCTCCCTTCAGCTTTTAGCTTGTTGCCATCTATTGGTACCATTGGACTTGTCGGGAACCCTTTTCAGTGTGACTGTAAGATGGCTCCTTTCAGATTGAATATCACGAAAATTCTTTTAAATATTTTCAGCCAGATAACATGTTCCCAACCCCCTAAACTTCGAGGAAGAAAACTTACAGATATTGATCCTAAAGATATTTGTAAAGAGCCAACCGCATCACCACCAACTGTTGATATCCGAACATCATCCTTAATTTGGAACACAGAAAGCAATACTAGCCCATCTGTAAATCCTGTAGGCTTAACATCTGCCACAAAGCACTTTTTTAACCTATCGAAAACTGCTAAAACGCACGATGCCACCGTCAGCTCTCGCTATCACTGGTTCTTTACACGAAATGCTGGCTCAACAGCAACTGCAGAAAACACTAGCGAAACAAAAGCAACACTAAACACACCCCTTGCAATCAATTCAAACAAACCCGAATTTGTTTCAAGTTCCCAGCTACCTGTTCTCATCTGGGCTTCAATCTGGGGTTCAGTAGCTGGAATTGTACTGATTGGTGCCATCATTGTAACATTGTGGTACAAGACAAAGATCAGGTATCCTCTTTTAGGGCCGAACCCCAATGTTGTTGGTGGCAACACAGCAGTTTCTGTATTGGCCAGTGGTGATGTTCCCCAGTATGACGATATTGACAACCCAGGGCAGGGTCAGTCTCAGGCCAACACTGAATCCAGCACAAACAGTACAGCTACTGTAATGGCCAGTGGTGATGATCAGACGGGGCAGGGTCAGTATCAGCCCATAATGAAATCCAATACCACAGATACTGTAATGACCAGTGGTCATACTCAGACAGGGCAAGGCCAGTATCAAGCCAACGTTGAATCCTTAGGCACTGGGAATCTATCTTATGGCACAGGGCCGACATCCTCGCAACTGAATACTCTGTACAAAACAGCAACTGTAATGGCCAGGGGTCATGATCAGATAGGGCAGGGTCAGTCTCAGACCACCACTGCATCCAACACAAACACCACAGCTACTGTAATGACCAGGGGTCATGATCAGATAGGGCAGGGTCAGCCCCAGACCACCACTGCATCCAACACAAACACCACAGCTACTGTAATGACCAGGGGTCATGATAATATAGGGCATGGAAAGTCTCATGTTAACTCTCCGGCATTTGCAAATCTGTCACGTAACGAAGTGCTAGCTGCCTTACAGCCAAACCCTATGTATGTAGATGTAAAAACACCACCAAAGGACGAAGCATCTACAGAAATGGCCAATAAACATGATTAGATAGTCTCAAGCTAATATTCAATCTCTGAAAGCGAGGGTTTTATCACATAACGAAGTATTAGCTGCCTGACAGCCAAACACTATGTTAGTAAACTATGTAGATGTAAAAATATCAAAGAATCCAACATCTACAAAAATGACCAGTGGTCATGATCAGACAGGACAGGGTCAGCTAATATTCAATCTCTGAAAGTGGGGGATTTATCACATAACGAAGTGCTAGCTGCCTTACAGCCAAACATTATGTAGTTAAAAACACACACCAAAGAAACAAACATCCACAGAAATGACCAGTGGTCATGATCAGACAGGGCAACAGAGTTGTAGTTTGTTTGCTTATAATTTCGGGAAATATAACTTTAACTAAATGTTCAATGTAAAGAGCCTCTTGAGGCTTATTTTGTTAGAATTGTTCTGCCGTTCCCAAAAATGTTTGATGCAATTCACAGTGTGTAAGAACAGTTAATGTTATTGACCTTGGTAATCATTGTCCGACTATGAAAAGGGACTGAGTGTTTTTCGTAAAGTATGGGTAATCTAATAATGAATATAAGTTTGGAGATCTTGTATCAAAGCAAATTACATTAATTTTCATGTATTACTTCAGATTCTAGATCTGTCGAATATAAAAATCACCAATCTTCTATATTTTGAAATAGTAATAGTAACTTCTAAAAGCTTTTGAAATGATAATTGCCTTTACATAATGGTTTTGCCTGTACTATCAATGCAAAAAAATGCAGAAATCATGCAATACTAATAGAAGCCTTAACTGTATGTTGTGCTATAATGTAATAATTGTCATACATATGTTAGCACAAAAAGGAGTGACATAAGGAAAATTCATATATGAATGTGTTATGTACAAATAAGTACTCTATCAAATAAGTATACGTATACATAGTATTACGTTAACAATAAACGCACTGGCCCCACATTCTGCTGTTTTTTGTGTGGTCATGTCACAAACTGAATGTGTTCTTGAATGTTATAATAATCCAGCTGGAAGTACGTTTTTACACTCTTTCCCACTAATATAACATCATTGTGACTGGCACACTGTCCAAATAGACACTATTCATCAGCATATCTAGTAATAATTTGATTTGATTTGATTTATTGCAACACATGGGGCACAGGCAGCTGTTGCTGGTGTTGTGTCCCAAACACAGAAACGAATACTGGACAGACAATACTAATTTTCACTTGAGTTCAGTGGAGAAAGTGGTGTAAAGTGCCTTTTCCAAGGTCACAAGATCGGTGGCATGTCAGGACTCGAACCCGGGACCTCTTGGTTCCGAGTCGAGCACGCTGGTTTGCAGTGGTGCCCTGGGCACACATGGACAACATAATACATGGGGGTTATGTGATGCTGACATCGCTCGCAGTGATGCTGACATCGCACACGCGCAGTGACTGGGACAGGTGGAACGGAAAAGGTGAGGCTGGTGGAGGTCGAGGCCGTTAAGCATCTAAATAATCACTTTATATATTCATATGTAACGGACACGTGACCCAATAATATTGTTTCCATGGAACGTTGAGTCAAGAATATTGATTTAAAGTTGCGTTTTATAACATTAAGAACGATACAAAAAGGCTTTTTGCCTTCGCCAAATTTTTTTATGCTTTCAGTAGCGTTTGTCCATCTGTCCGTTTGTTTGTTTGTCTGTTTGTTTGTTTGTTTGTCTGTCTGTGCACAGCATAACTCAAGAAGCTTAATATGCATTGTCATGATACTTGGTAGGTACGTAGGTCTTGATGAAACCTAGAAATGGGATTTTGGGTGGAGAATATGATCAACTGTTGAAATCCATGCAAATAAGGCACTTATTTGCGAAATCAATTATTAGAATCGTATAATTCGTCAACCGGAAGGGTTAACATCATTTGGAAAAGGTATGAGGTCGTTGAACTCTTGTCTATCATTTCTTTACAAAGTACTAGTAAGATAAATCGATCCTACTTCATTGCAGATAAGTGTCATTCAAGAAGCAGTCGAAATATCCAATACAGAGTGAAGACTGAATATTACGCTGATGCCACTCTGTATATGAAGCTTATGTTCCAGATTCGAAATAATTACTAACAGTTCATAGGTAGACAATAATAGACAAAAACCGTACGGCTTATAACATGACCAACAATTTATTAAACACCGTGAACAGACACATACAACACGACCTAAGCATGTTTACCTAGTCAACTCTTGGGAACACACATTGCCGTAACGCCGCCTTGCGGCAAAGTGTAAGCCGACTGCATCACCGGTACCCGTGATGAAGGCGGCTGTTCCCCAAACATTTGCTACAGATACTCGTAGGTTGTGTTATAAGTACAGTGTTATATACTCCTGACAAACAGTTGTTGTAGGTAAGGTTGGGGGATGTGCTCGAGCGTTTGAAAACTAAAGAGCGACAACAATAATTTTGTCTTTGGTCGAACTACCTTCCTTTACTATAACAAAGGAAGGCAGGATACTTCACATTTAATTCGACAGCCAATCTCACTCATTCCAGTACTTGCTTATAATTCCTTCTAAAAGACCTTTCTTAAATATCTCCATACATCATAAACATTACTAACTGCCTTTTTTCCTTCCGTGGTGGTCAGACAAAACCCATTGTCACTCTGGTTTCTTTTGTTACGGGGTCAAAGAGGGTTGCTTAGAGAAGTCGCCTTGAGGCAGAATGACACTGATAAATTGCTTTTGAACAGAGATAGCTACAATTTGGTACAAATAGTTCTTAAAAAGATAGGGAAATATTTAGAAGCACTTGCGGTGGACAATGGCGGGGCCGGACTCGTCGTACTCCTGCTTGGCGATCCACATCTGCTGGAAGGTGGACAGGGAGGCCAGGATGGAGCCGCCGATCCACACGGAGTACTTCCTCTCGGGAGGAGCGACGATCTTGATCTTCATGGTGCTGGGGGCCAGGGCGGTGACTTCCTTCTGCAGACGGTCGGCCAGGCCGGGGTACATGCTGGAGCCGCCGGACAGCACGTTGTTGGCGTACAGGTCCTTACGGATGTCGATGTCGCACTTCATGATGCTGTTGTAGGTGCCCTCGTGGATGCCGGCAGACTCCATGCCGATGAAGGAAGGCTGGAACAGGGTCTCGGGGCAGCGGAACCTCTCGTTGCCGACGGTGATGACCTGTCCGTCCGGCAGCTCGTAGCTCTTCTCCAGGCTGGAGGTGGCGGCGGCGGTGGCCATCTCCTGCTCGAAGTCCAGGGCGATGTAGCAAAGCTTCTCCTTCACGTCACGGACGATTTCTCTCTCGGCTGAGGACAGACAAGCCAAGAATTCGCCAGTCTTCTTAACAACACGAGGGTTCTGTTTTTTTCTGATACACTTTAGCCTTGTAGGAGGAGACCTACCCTTAATTAGAATTTGCCATTTTACAATTGTAAGACCCAGTTATTAAAATGGCGTTAAACTTCACCATGTTTTATAAAAAGAAGGATGGCTGCTTACCCGTTGTGACAAAGGAGTATCCGCGCTCGGTCAGGATCTTCATCAGGTAGTCTGTCAGGTCCCGGCCGGCCAGGTCCAGACGCAGGATGGCGTGCGGCAGGGCGTAGCCTTCATAGATGGGCACGTTGTGGGTGACTCCATCGCCGGTGTCCAGCACGATACCGGTGGTGCGGCCGGAGGCGTAGAGAGACAAGACGGCCTGGATGGCCACGTACATGGCCGGGGTGTTGAAGGTCTCGAACATGATCTGGGTCATCTTCTCCCTGTTGGCCTTGGGGTTGAGGGGAGCCTCGGACAGCAGCACGGGGTGCTCTTCGGGGGCCACACGCAGCTCGTTGTAGAAGGTGTGGTGCCAGATCTTCTCCATGTCGTCCCAGTTGGTGACGATGCCGTGCTCGATGGGATACTTGGTGGTCAGGATGCCTCTCTTGCTCTGCGCCTCGTCACCGACATAGGCGTCCTTCTGTCCCATGCCGACCATGACGCCCTGGTACCTGGGGCGGCCCACGATGGACGGGAAGACGGCCCTGGGCGCGTCGTCGCCCGCAAAGCCGGCCTTGCACATGCCGGAGCCATTGTCGACGACGAGAGCAGCAACCTCCTCTTCGCACATGATGGAGAGTTAATCTGGTAGAACCACTGGAACTGGGAGAAGAACCTGGCAAATCTTGGACCGCAGTGAAGAACAGGACGGTCTGGTCCGGTATATATACACCGAAGACTGAAGTTTTTTAGAAACGCTTTCGTAGAAGTAGCGCCCGTATTTAGACATTATTTACCATTGTCTCCTGGTTTGGTTCTTACACCCTACAGCAGACTGTCTAGTGTGTAAATTCTTGCTGCTGGGTGGGAAGTGGAATGTTTGTACTTTATCCTTGGGTGGACTGCAATCGTGCCTAACATACCACTTACTCTTTCTTTCTCTTTCAACTCTTCACAGTTTAGTACTGAGCTTCAAGCAGCTCGTTGCTACCCCAACGACAAGACAATGGAGGTTTCTGACTGGGCATACATAATGTGATTGGACTAACAGTATGTACATGTATTAAGATGGAATAACATAGAGGACTCTAATATTGAGATAAAGTTTAACAAGAAACTCGATAAATACTAGAAAAGGTTATATGTTGCTACTGTGACTTAATCCTGTAAAATACATTTGTCAGACATAACACAGAGTGTAAGAAGATGAAGAAAGACTGAATGCAGCTGCGGGACAGTTGATGAGTGCAGAGGCAGAATACAGTTGAGGAGAGAGAGAGATTACGATTGTCTATTTAGTGCCCGCTAGAACTGCAATTTGGCGCAACACATCGGCTTTCTAGGCGCCTAGACACATAGTATCTGCTTGCTATACAAAAGGATTTGTGATACCTTAACCATGTATGTTTTTACAAGCATCACGCTTCTAGTGGTCCCTGGTGTCCGTATGTTGACGAACTCCACTCTACAATAGTTGCGGGTAAAATGCATTCTTGCAATGGGTTGAAAACACTGGGCCTTGTTCTGGTGAGCGTTCCCTCTCCTTTTCTGGGCTTGCTCATGGTACTTATTGGTTGCTATGTCTAACGCATTGTTTGTAATTTCGTACTTCATGAGCAGTCTGAGTTTTACCATTCGCTCTGACTTGTAATGACTTCTACTGTAGATTTTCTTATGCTGAGGTCACATTTCCAAACCGGGCCCCCACCTTATGGAACAAAAAGGTATGATATAAAAGACAATAAAGCACAAAAGTATTAAAAAAAATAAAAATGTGAACTGTTTGTGTATATTATTGATATAAATTGTTGATTTTTCGTTAATCGAAACAACCCGGCCGGGCCCAGCTTTGAAATGTAACCGTCTGGACGACGCTAGTATGGCACATGCTCTCTCACGGTCCAGAAATGAGTTCTAAGCGCAGTTGCTACCTGTTCAGTAACGCCGCGACACATTGTCTCTACTAGAAGTATCCATAAGAAATTTATGACGTTTTTTTCCGCCAAGCCAACACTTTTCCACGATAGTACAAGGCTTGTGTGCCCCATGGTTTTTAATACAGAAACAGGTGGTTGGCTTTCAAGTCCATGCTGTTCCTGGGCGTTCCGGGTGTGGCCCAGGTAGTGACGTGATTTTAAAACAACTATACATCACCACAATTTATTTGTTTCCTCCCGGTGTCTGTTGGCATTCAACAGAGTCAACGTCAATATAATGTTAAACCTTGTCCTGCTGGCATTTTACACAATATTTTCAGTAACTTCATGTCCTAATCAGGTCATGGACCCCTGACTCTTTTTTCCCCTGCGTTGGCGTAGTTACTTCCGCATTCGTTGCGTTTCGATGCGGTGTGATGCGTTGCACAAGAAGTACCCCCAAATCGTACGTATACAGGGTGCTATATAGATGTTACGGTAACTGTATGTGCAACCCAACAATTGTTAGGCGCCGCCGGACTAGGGTTTTAATATGAGGCCCTGGTTTTGGTCGATTTCGCGGTCAATTTTTCTACGATCGATATATAGGTGTTTACTATATGTATCATTCCTCGCCTTGTATTGGGCTGTACTCCTTGCTTGACATCCTCCATTTGTTTTGCTGATCCTCATGCATGGTTTGTCTTGTATGAATTGTGTGCCGTGTGTGGACGCATACTCATCAAACAGGACCTTATGTCATCAACTGTAACATCTTCGGTTAAACAGTCACCTAACATAGAAAGGATTATGTAACTGTTGCTGAAAGCTGTAGGAATAGTTGACAACTAACCAAAGACTGATCACAACAATATAACTTATTAGATGACACATACTTTAATATTCAGCTGTCAGTTGAAAAACATAAACAACAAACATTCAGGACATAAATTAAGGGGTGCATGGGCCGAATTGCCTCGTCTTCTTATCACAAACATGGTATTCATTCCTGTTGCCTTACTCCATCTCTTCCGTTGACAAGATTGTCCCCTTTAGTATAAATCAGGATCCAGTGATCGTAAAATTGGACAACATTTTCGTTTTGCAGACTCATCTGACTTCCTGTCAATAACTGTCTTTCTTGTATAAACAATAGAACCTATACATGTATCAGACAAACAAAACATACAGTTCACTCTCTGACTCCTTCACTTGTAACTTCAGGAAAACATCCCTCTACAAGAGCTGCGTTGCGTTCGAACAGGGGTGGCGAAAATCTGGTACAAGTTCTTACAAATTTAAAGGACAGGGGCATGTTTAGAAGCACTTGCGGTGGACAATGGCGGGGCCGGACTCGTCGTACTCCTGCTTGGCGATCCACATCTGCTGGAAGGTGGACAGGGAGGCCAGGATGGAGCCGCCGATCCAGACGGAGTACTTCCTCTCGGGAGGAGCGACGATCTTGATCTTCATGGTGCTGGGGGCCAGGGCGGTGACTTCCTTCTGCAGACGGTCGGCCAGGCCGGGGTACATGCTGGAGCCGCCGGACAGCACGTTGTTGGCGTACAGGTCCTTACGGATGTCGATGTCGCACTTCATGATGCTGTTGTAGGTGCCCTCGTGGATGCCGGCAGACTCCATCCCGATGAAGGAAGGCTGGAACAGGGTCTCGGGGCAGCGGAACCTCTCGTTGCCGACGGTGATGACCTGTCCGTCCGGCAGCTCGTAGCTCTTCTCCAGGCTGGAGGTGGCGGCGGCGGTGGCCATCTCCTGCTCGAAGTCCAGGGCGATGTAGCACAGCTTCTCCTTCACGTCACGGACGATTTCTCTCTCGGCTGAGGACAGACAAGCCAAGAATTCGTCAGTCTTCTTACAAACACGAGGGTTTTTCTGATACAGTTTAGCCTGATAAGAGGAGGCTTACTTTAAAATTCAGATTTGTGTATTCATTGTAAGACCCAGCAATCAATATGGCGTAAAACTTCACCATGTTTTATAGAAAGAAGGATGCCAGCTTACCCGTTGTGACGAAGGAGTATCCGCGCTCGGTCAGGATCTTCATCAGGTAGTCTGTCAGGTCCCGGCCGGCCAGGTCCAGACGCAGGATGGCGTGCGGCAGGGCGTAGCCTTCATAGATGGGCACGTTGTGGGTGACTCCGTCGCCGGTGTCCAGCACGATACCAGTGGTGCGGCCGGAGGCGTAGAGAGACAAGACGGCCTGGATGGCCACGTACATGGCCGGGGTGTTGAAGGTCTCGAACATGATCTGGGTCATCTTCTCCCCTGTTTGGGCC
>NW_017804131.1:5538484-5546459 GCF_001625305.1 Branchiostoma belcheri
CTCCTTCACGTCACGGACGATTTCTCTCTCGGCTGAGGACAGACAAGCCAAGAATTCGCCAGTCTTCTTAACAACACGAGGGTTCTCACGAGCAGACCTAACCATAATTCAGATTTGCCATTTTTATAACTGTAATCAAAATGACGTTAAACTTCATCATTGTTTTATGGAAAGAAGAACGGCTGCTTACCCGTTGTGACGAAGGAGTATCCGCGCTCGGTCAGGATCTTCATCAGGTAGTCTGTCAGGTCCCGGCCGGCCAGGTCCAGACGCAGGATGGCGTGCGGCAGGGCGTAGCCTTCATAGATGGGCACGTTGTGGGTGACTCCGTCGCCGGTGTCAAGCACGATACCGGTGGTGCGGCCGGAGGCGTAGAGAGACAAGACGGCCTGGATGGCCACGTACATGGCCGGGGTGTTGAAGGTCTCGAACATGATCTGGGTCATCTTCTCCCTGTTGGCCTTGGGGTTGAGGGGAGCCTCGGACAGCAGCACGGGGTGCTCTTCGGGGGCCACACGCAGCTCGTTGTAGAAGGTGTGGTGCCAGATCTTCTCCATGTCGTCCCAGTTGGTGACGATGCCGTGCTCGATGGGATACTTGGTGGTCAGGATGCCTCTCTTGCTCTGCGCCTCGTCACCGACATAGGCGTCCTTCTGTCCCATGCCGACCATGACGCCCTGGTACCTGGGGCGGCCCACGATGGACGGGAAGACGGCCCTGGGCGCGTCGTCGCCCGCAAAGCCGGCCTTGCACATGCCGGAGCCATTGTCGACGACGAGAGCAGCAACCTCCTCTTCGCACATGATGGAGAGTTAGTCTGGTAGCACCACTGGAACTGGGAGAAGAACCTGGCAAATCTTGGACCGCAGTGAAGAACTGGACAATCTGGTCCGGTATATATACTCCGACACCTGAAGTTTTTAGAAACGCATTCGCGGAAGTAGCGCCCGTATAAGGAAGGCGTCTCCTGTTTTGGCTTGGGTACTACACAGCAGAGTGACTAGTGTGTGACATTCCTGCCAGAGGGCGGGAAGGGGAATGCTTGTCTTGTCTATTCGTGGAGAGTTTACTTAGTTACTCACAAGGTACACGAACATCATGTGGGCTAGTAAAACCGGCAGCGATCTTTGTAGGTGGTATTTCGCACGCGTGGCTCTTTCGTTCGATATGTATGCCTTATGAACTGTATATTTTCATGTATGGCTTCTTATTACATGTATTTTCATTAACCACCACTCGGGGTTTGCAATCTCGAGGAAGCGGGAGGCTAACATATATGGTGGCCTTCTTTTGGACATAGGTTCGTACTAAGACTCTTCTATAACTTGAAATGTCGACAGATTTATGACTCTGAGAGAACTATAAAGTTGTTCCCTGTCGTTCACATATTTTAAAGGGTTTTAATGTCCGTAGATGATTTCAATGTCTCTGTATAATCGCTATACGTAATCTGCCAAACAACCACATCATATAATTGTCTGTTACAACAAGTTGTTGTACGGGACATTCCAAGCATTACAAGAGTTATTTTGAATCTAACATTTTCCTGTTACCGTGTTCATCTTCAAACAATATGGGGAGGCCATAAAATAATGTTGCCCTAAAGTTTAATGTACTACCTTTTCTGTAAAAAAAAACCTTTATTACCTTCGCCAAGAAGGTTATGTTTTCAGGGGCGTTCGTGTATGTGTGTGTGTGTGTGTGTGTCTGTCTGTCTGTCTGTCTGTAAACACGATAACTTGAGAAGGCCTTGATGGATTGTCTTGATACTTGGTAGGTGGGTAGGTCTTGATGAGACCTCAAAATGATTAGATTTTGGGCCCCCTAGCGGCTTGTTATGGTACTGCAGCTGAACTTCCGGTTTTGATATCTCATGATCTAGACATGCTAGAGTGACGAAATTTGGATGGTAGGTAGCTCTTGTGCTGGGGAAGAAGTGACGTGAGTTTGGGCCCCCTAGCGGCTTGCTCTAGAACTGCAGGGATATATTCTTGAAAATATTCAAAAGGGGATAACTCAAGAACCGATTGACGGATCGTCGTGATTTTTGGTATGTAGGTAGCTTACGCGATGTTTAATATAATTATGTGACAATTATGCAAATATGGATGTAATTTGCATAATTTATGGGGAAATTCTATAAATCAGCTGCATTCCATGATAGGACAATTGAAGCTTGTGACATTGGTAATTGACAATGAGAGAAACACAGGAAGATATTGATTATGTTAATAATGACTTAATTTGCATAATTAATGAGAAAATTTTATAATTATGTAATGATAACTGCCTGGAATTTCATACTTGTGGTATTTGAATGTTTAGTTGACGTGAACATCATTAAACATAATTTATTCAAATCAGGACCTCATTTGCATAATTTATTAGGAAATGCTAGAATGCATTGTTTGTTTATATATATAAGACTGTCTTTTGGCTGAGATTATGATAAAATGATATAATTCATGAAAATTAGGTTCCTATTTCTTAAGTCAGGGGGGAATAATCTAATCTATAATTTGTCAGTCATAAAGTTTAACATCATTTGGCGAAGGTATGAGATCGGGGAACTCTAGTTGTATATATATTTATGAACCAACGGGCTCAGTAGAAACTGACATGAGAGATCAAGTGAAATGATAGAGTATTTTACAGTTATTGTAGGGAATTGGCGAGACTGTGTTGTCAAAGAGCATCGGCTTATTCCAAACGAAACATACCAAAATGATAATGTAACATGTTTGGTCCAAAATATAGGCGCAGTGACAACTTGTTTATGTCAATATAGCTTTGGGCTCAAGTCTAGAAGAAATTAGAAGAATTTAAGAAGTGATAGATATGGTGGTCTAATCGTTGAATCTCGTGTCAAAAATAGAGACTGCCAAACGCAAAAGGCCGGAGTTTTGCAAACACACTTTCTAATTGGAGCAGGTCTGTAAATAAGAGGATGCTTATCTGTAATAGGCAACAGACCGTAGGGTGACAAACACATTTTCTATTAATCTTGATGACTTAAGACGAAGAAAGGAGGGGGCAACCAGCTTCAACCAGCTAATCTTTTCCTATTCGAAGTTGGTTTCTTTGAACACGATTGATATCTTTCTTCGTCTTCTTTACCTAAAAAAATTCAGTGCTACTGGGCGCCGCCATTTTGGATGATTGATCAGCTATCCCATAATATTTGCTTCTACAACATCACACGTACGCGTGACGTCAGAAATAGAATGGGTGGTCCGGCAAGTCATCCGATATTCCTCCTGTGTATCCAGTTCGACATTCTCAAAAGACTCACTGATTATCTGATGAGTTTCTGAACTATTTCAATTTACTCAGGCCTGACGAAGTAGCTATATATGGTTGGGAAAGGCGTCAGAAATATACCAGCGGGAAACTTGTACCCGTGCTGACAAACTGATAATTAAGAAGAATTGCCTTGGGAAGGTTGAAAATTCTAAGCCTCTTTGAAGCTTCTCGCTCTCACTTGAAAAATATTAAGAGTTAGGGCGAGAACGTATCTTAATGCATGGCCGTTGATAGTTAAATAGCTTCTCATGTGGATGACTTTGACGTTTATGCCAGTACGATTGAAAAAAAAGAGAACACGTGTTTGCACAATAAGTACCGACTGAGCTAAAATAGCGGCTAACACCGTGATTGACGACTAAACATACATGAAAAGCATTTTGGGTGGATTCGTTGCAAGTTACTACGTACCTGAAATTTGCTAATTTTCAATTACCTTTTCTCATCCGATGTAAGTGAAAACATTTTTTTCATAGGACATGTCGCGACTGACATCACAGCTCTAGTGCTGCCGGGAAGGGCTTTTGACTGGAAGCCTAAATACTTACAAAACACATAAGTACGAATAAGACAACCACATGCACTCAAATCGTCCTTTTTTTTAGACTGGGGAAGTTCTTGTCACGACTACTTGCTGGTTTACCACCAACGCCGATGACTGGATTCGTAGGCGTGTGGCGTGCACAACTTATTACCCCCACCAATAACCATGGTATTTGCACACACCCTGGCTTTTAGTATTGTACATCTCTCCCCATAGAGTTTGGGAAGAGCCAAACTGTCCTCACCAGCTATGTGAACCCAGCGTTCCATACAGCACAAGTCCCATGCCCAAACATAGAGCCTTGTAGTTTACAAATCATTATTAACTCGTCTTGTGTGGACATTCCGCGTGCCTCTTTCCGGCCTTGTTTACCTTGGGTCAACCGATTCCCTGTTATATGTACTTAGAGGGATATCCCACGGCAGGAGGGTCTGTTAGGGGTTTGTACAATTATTGAACGTAAGCTGCTACCAAAGATGAGTGACCTAAGGGGCTGAGCTTTATTTTCTTCCGTCTTGTCCCAGATTTCATTTTTGTCAAGTGTGGTAAAATTTACCTTGCACCTGATTCTCGAATTCAAGAATCAATGGTGGGAGAGAAAGATGCACAAGGAAAGAGAAGAGGGAATTTATTTTTTTTTGCAGGACTTCGTTTTCCCTTTTTATGAAACTGTTTCTAAGACAACAGGACTTAGTACCGATAAATATTTTCGGTAGTTTATCACTAAGTTGTATGCCTTAAATACGTTATCATAGACAACACAATAAAACAAATTCACAATGAAATGTCAGATTTACATCTATTTTATTTCACCAACAGCTTTTAGACACCCTGATACATAATCGGACATGTTACATAAAAGTATCAACACCCACAGCGTTCCATCACGGAAACATCCAAAATCACAGCGTTTCATATAGGACGTAGCAGAGCCGCCCCACAGGCATAGTGTTCATTCTGGAAGCATTCAATCTCATCTTCATCACTTTTTCTTATCCTTACACATTTAAAATGATTGTTATTTTGATGGTAATAACAGGCAACATTTTTACCGAGACATGTGTAGCATTAAACATCAGAATAGGTTTAAGAGCTAAACATTTTCGGTTGAGATTTAGAAGCACTTGCGGTGGACAATGGCGGGGCCGGACTCGTCGTACTCCTGCTTGGCGATCCACATCTGCTGGAAGGTGGACAGGGAGGCCAGGATGGAGCCGCCGATCCAGACGGAGTACTTCCTCTCGGGAGGAGCGACGATCTTGATCTTCATGGTGCTGGGGGCCAGGGCGGTGACTTCCTTCTGCAGACGGTCGGCCAGGCCGGGGTACATGCTGGAGCCGCCGGACAGCACGTTGTTGGCGTACAGGTCCTTACGGATGTCGATGTCGCACTTCATGATGCTGTTGTAGGTGCCCTCGTGGATGCCGGCAGACTCCATGCCGATGAAGGAAGGCTGGAACAGGGTCTCGGGGCAGCGGAACCTCTCGTTGCCGACGGTGATGACCTGTCCGTCCGGCAGCTCGTAGCTCTTCTCCAGGCTGGAGGTGGCGGCGGCGGTGGCCATCTCCTGCTCGAAGTCCAGGGCGATGTAGCACAGCTTCTCCTTCACGTCACGGACGATTTCTCTCTCGGCTGAGGACAGACAAGCCAAGAATTCGTCAGTCTTCTTAACAACACGAGGGTTCTGTTTTTTTCTGATACACTTTAGCCTTGTAGGAGGAGACCTACCCTTAATTAGAATTTGCCATTTTACAATTGTAAGACCCAGTTATTAAAATGGCGTTAAACTTCACCATGTTTTATAAAAAGAAGGATGGCTGCTTACCCGTTGTGACAAAGGAGTATCCGCGCTCGGTCAGGATCTTCATCAGGTAGTCTGTCAGGTCCCGGCCGGCCAGGTCCAGACGCAGGATGGCGTGCGGCAGGGCGTAGCCTTCATAGATGGGCACGTTGTGGGTGACTCCATCGCCGGTGTCCAGCACGATACCGGTGGTGCGGCCGGAGGCGTAGAGAGACAAGACGGCCTGGATGGCCACGTACATGGCCGGGGTGTTGAAGGTCTCGAACATGATCTGGGTCATCTTCTCCCTGTTGGCCTTGGGGTTGAGGGGAGCCTCGGACAGCAGCACGGGGTGCTCTTCGGGGGCCACACGCAGCTCGTTGTAGAAGGTGTGGTGCCAGATCTTCTCCATGTCGTCCCAGTTGGTGACGATGCCGTGCTCGATGGGATACTTGGTGGTCAGGATGCCTCTCTTGCTCTGCGCCTCGTCACCGACATAGGCGTCCTTCTGTCCCATGCCGACCATGACGCCCTGGTACCTGGGGCGGCCCACGATGGACGGGAAGACGGCCCTGGGCGCGTCGTCGCCCGCAAAGCCGGCCTTGCACATGCCGGAGCCATTGTCGACGACGAGAGCAGCAACCTCCTCTTCGCACATGATGGAGAGTTAATCTGGTAGAACCACTGGAACTGGGAGAAGAACCTGGCAAATCTTGGACCGCAGTGAAGAACAGGACGATCTGGTCCGGTATATATACTCCGACACCTGACATGTTTGACACTGCGTTCTGGGAAGTAGCGCCCGTATTTGGAATGGTCTTCTCCTCAGAACCACTTATGGCGATGCTGTTTTGTCTCCTTGTAACTCGCGTGCTAAATTCTTGTAACGGGAAGGCTGTGCAAGGGTAGGACTAGGCCAAACTCGGGTTCGAGACAAGCACTCGACAAACAAGAGGCCAAACCGGGGATTCCCTTCTCGGCAGTGTACACATGGCATTCTTTAGCCGGCCGATTTAGCTTCACTGACGGAGGCATGTTGGCTGAACGTCACGGCCGGGATCAAACTCAGAAAACACAGAATTCGCAGTGGGTTCGGATGGTCTGGTGCAGTTCGTTTGGCCCGTGTATTCAAAACAGGAAGAAGGAGAGGGATGTACGAAAGTCCTGTGGCTCTGCAATATCGATTCTATGTTTTTCCAAGGAGCTTTCATCACAGACAACTGATCCGGTGGAACAGCAACTAGGCTATAGATGTTTTGTATCAGAACTTAAATCTAAACGTAGCTTTTCTACTCACTGGAATGTAGAGTGACATTCCACGAATATCCTTCGAATCTCGCGAAGCATAAGAAGTGTTTGAATGTGTCAAATCATTTTTCAAGAGAAATCTGAAGATTTGTTGTTGATGAATGACACAGAACTAGTTAGATCTAGATACTTTCGACCCAGTATTTTCCGATCATACGGAGCTGTACAAAACAAACTGCTCAGTAGTAGAAGGCCGCCCGGTGTGAGGGCGGATTGTTGTTTACATGTTAAGTAACTAAACTAACATCATCTCCATCAGAATGTATAGCGTTAAACCGAAGACTACAGCAAAGAGTCCCACATTCAGAACTGGTACAGAATAGATATAGTTATAGGCAGCCCATCGAACAGTATACTAGTTCTGTATTAATATTATACCAAACCCTTCGTGTTGCCCTGAAAATTTGAACTGTTACTGTTGGTGAAAAACGTGTTTTCCCAAGCCATTCCTCTATCGTTCTTTTAACCTTTGATATATATGTTACTTAAAGTCACCCCATATTTTAATGGATAAAGGTGTAGAAACCATGCATACTACAATCATGTGAGTTGTCAACTTTAACGCTGCTTAACTTTTGTCGGTCTTGAACACTGAACTATTTTGGGAAGTTTCCTTCTCTGTAAATTCTATTAACTTGAGTGAGGGGCTATTCTTACACTTTGCAGTAGGGTGTGAGATAGCCGTCCATTCCTACTGACGTGCTTTTTCCACTATTCAAATAAGATCCAAAGTATTTTCCCAACCCTCCCCTAGCGGCTTTATATAGCGGCTTTATATCACTCATGACTGTTTGCTAGATAGTAGCTCACTTTCGCATATGTCCATCGCAATTACAAGAAGCTTAATAGCCCAATTTTCAAGTGAATCTTAGCCTATTGAGAAAGAATGGGGTTGTTTCAGTCGAAATTCTAACCGTGACAACCGCTGAACTGCAAACTTTGGCTTTCCTAGTTTCAATCGAATCATGATCACTTCCGTAGCAGTGACCTGATTGGGTCTCGGTCCTCTTTGTATTTGGGGGGGGGGGAGGTGAATAGAA
>NW_017804131.1:5546905-5567242 GCF_001625305.1 Branchiostoma belcheri
TGTGATGACTCATGCCAAATGTGGTTAACACTGCCCACTGACACAGTAATACATTTGCTATAATACAGCCAAAAAACTCAAATAAAACCATTCTAAAAGCCTGTATCACAAAAATTTAAAAAACGCCTAAGGGTATTTGCCCACTGTACCTCCATACCAAATTTCAGATCCTTAGGCCCCAAAATGAAGAAGCTGAATCCATTTTAAAAAATGGCAGGAGAAGAAGGAGAAGGAGAAGGAGAAGAAACATCAGAAAAAGCAATATGGGTTCACCACCACTTCGTGGTGTGGTGAACCCATAAATATGGGATTCTTTCCGATTAATCGTGATATACAACCATAATTATGGAAGTTTTCAAAATCACTTTTCAAAGTATCATGCATTTCATAGCTTAAATATACACGTATTCTCCTAATCAATTCTTGAAGATTTCCCAATTGTTTCTATTAGCAGTAAAATATATTCTTTCTTTATACTTACTAACATGTGGTCGTATTTGTAAGGACAATGGTATAGGTACATGTATTCGTGATAACGTCCTGATTTTTTTAGTCGATGGTTTTCAATCATGTTAAGCACAACAGTCATGTTGATAGAATTCAAGTGTTTAATTTCAGGGCTATAGGCCGCTACAGTATTTCCTATTCTAGCCAGTTATCTAGCACAAATATTGCTATAAATTCTAGCTACAAATAACATACAAAATGTAGATACAAAAGAAAAAAAAGTTGCTATGAAAAGATTTACAAACACAAATCTCCTGTATGAAAAATACCTCCACCAAAACCAGTATCTCATTATTAATTCGAACATACAATATATGACAGTTAAAACGACTAATATTGTCTAGACTTATTCTATGGCTGTAAAAATGAAGACTGCATAAGATGTCTTTCTTGTCACATATGTAAATTTCAGACCAGAAATATTCAGTGTTTTGAGTTAATTCACATATGAAGTAAGTCATTAATTGTTTTGCACTGCATCGATTTGCACATATTATTTTTTTTACATGATTGTTTCTAAACATTAACAAATCCAGACCGAAAAGTGTACTTGGTTTCGCCATATTTCTTATGTTACAGTGTTAGTTCTTTCGCCTATACCAGGCTCCAGAGGCGGCTGGAAAAGGAGAAATTGGCCAAATAGATGTCGAGGAGTTAGTCCACTAAAAGAGTACAGATTCCCGCTCTTTAACGGACTAACTCCCCTGGTATGTTATTTATTCGGCAAATTTCTACTTTTGCCGGCCGCCTCTGAAGCCTGGTAGAGGCTATGCGTTCTTGTCTAAGTTAAGACTGCCTTGTCAGCGGGGTAGGAGTAGTAGCCTGAGTCCCAGGCGCTGACCAGCAGCCCGCCGGAGATAAAGGCCAGCCCGGCGGCGATCCACTCCAGGATGAAGGACCAGCCGTAGTGCGAGATGTGCCCGACCACGGGGTCTCCTGTATAGGCTGTGTACACGATCACACCGCACAGCAACAGGAGACCTGGATGGGAGAGGGAATAGTTATGGAAGACTGCAGTGTGATAATGCATGACTAATAGATATCCATTGATAATCGTCGTTCAATCGTCGTAATCTGTATAACTTTTAATACAGACCTGCACATAAAATGTCTGTTTGAGAAAATTAGGAAACCTGGCGTATATTCAAATTCAATTGTGTCTCTCATTTATGGTATGAATAGAGTTACCACAACTAGGGGATAAAATATACTCTTTCAAATGGCATATAAAACAAAAAGTGACATATATAAGTGATATGCTTCAAAACATGATGCTCTTGAATTTTTTCTTTTATTTTACGTTTAAAGTGATCCGATATATATGCATAAATTCTAGTATATGGTAATGTTGTTTTGGGCATGGCCACTTGTAACGCCCCATTATGCTGAGGTCACATTTCCAAACCGGGGCCGATTAAAAATCAACAATGTATATCAATAATATGCGCATTATCAATTTTTTCAACTTTTTTGTGCTTTCTTGTCTTTTATATAATACTTTTCGTTCCATATGTAAGACTGCCCGGCCGGGCCCGGGTTTGGAAATATGTCCTCAGCAGTATAAGGTGATTGTCTGATACGTACCGGCTACGATCATGACGATGCCTGACACCAGCGGCCTGTCGGCGGACGTGCCGTGCTTGGCCGTGCCTACCACCGCCATGATGAACGCCGCGAACACCAGCAGGAGACCGAACAGGGCGCAGAACCGAACCCCGTGGAACCACATGCGGCTGTCGGCTGGGTCTGGGCGGGAAGAAATCAACATGTTTGTTATCAAAAACCAAAACAATCATTTAATGCAGAAATAAACAGTAACAATCAAGCATGAATTCAGTGCGGCAAACAATCGTACAGGCGACTACGAACCTTGAAAGGCATTAAAAAGATGAAGTCACACTTCCAAGGACCAATAGTACAAAGAAGCAGAAAAACTCTTTAGGGTTACGTATCTTAAGCTTGCAATTGGTACAGGGAATGGCAAACCTTTAGAAAACACTTCTAAATCGAGTTGAGATTGCTAAATCCCATGTTTAACCGAGCGTGAACTAAACAAAAAGTTGTGAGTTTGTTATGACCAATGCTAAAACTTAACTGACTGGAGAGCACTGGCAGAAAACAGAACATCCTGGAGGGACATGGCTACAGCCGCCATGCATCTACCCTGATGCTTGTGGCTTGATAAAACTCAACCTGTCCCACGGGCGGAATGGAACCTTCTCTCGTCGGCTATGTAGGATGGCCGGCTGTATTAAATAACGCGTTAAAAACTCTTCCCCACCGCCGCGGGGCCTGCACAAGAGGCTAGGGGAAACCAACAAAAAGTCCTTGAGTCTTCAGCCGCAGGTAATTACAGAGTCTGACCAACCCCGCCTGTTCACCGACCCAGAAAGGAATTACAGCCGCCATTCTGGTGTTTACACAAAATCTTAGCGGAAACACAACAACAGTGTCCATTACAGCTGGGAACGCTGTGGAATAAGATCTGCACTGCGGAGCTACACGTATGACGCGAAATTTAAACTACAAACCCCTAAAAATGCACTTTAAAGTTTTATAATTCAAGTGAAATAACGTATATGAAGACCATGATGTTACAAATAGGAATGCAACGAAAGGTCAATGTTTGGTTTGGTTTGTGCAGTAGCGAAATCAAACAATTGAAAACAAGCACTACTTGAAACCAGCGCCTCAGGGCTCAATAACTGCCCATGGCTAGGAGCGACATATCGTAAACATCTCACAAACAAGCGTAAGATATTCGAATTCAGGGACGTTGACAAAAATACTTCAGATGCACACATGACTAATTACGAGAGAAATTATTTTGTTAATCCTATTGTCACGGTAGCTCGCATAACTGTGCATCTTACTTTGCTGATAATGAGGGGTTCTTACAAGTTTCTAAATATACATCTCGAACTGCTTAGTACGTTACAGATCTTTTCGCTTAATCGACGCTTGGGTGACTACTGTTGCTCATTGGTTTTCGTTCGTTCTTCGAAAACACAAATGACAGAAAATACCAGACAGCCCCCCACCCCACCCACCTGTGAACATATGTCGGATTCCGTCGTGGGACAATTCAAACTGCACGATAGACGGACCGTGACGTGGGTCAACGAAGGGCAGGGATCCGCTCTGGGTATCATATAACATGTAAAAAAAATACCCCTATATTAGCCTATAAACTATAGATGTATATGGTACAGTTACCTTCTGGTCCGATCTGTTTGCAGCCTAGCGTCCAGTCCCACCAGCAGCGGCGGAACAGCCCGTCCTCCCAGTACCCGTCATAGGACAGCCAGCTAGTGGACGAGATCGCCACTACTGCGAACACCAAGGCGCAGAAACCAGTCACAATCCCCGCGATTCGGTAGCCTAGTCCGTGTACCATGTTGAGGGGTTAGAATTCGTACTCAGTCCTTGGAAAAATGCTACTGGGAACCTTGGTTTGCAGGCTTCCTTCTGCAGTCTTTGTCTGTCGCAGGTTGTCCGAACTAAGATGGCGGACGGCAAAAAAAAATCCAAGAACCGCGTAACCTGAGAAGCCCTGCACCCAAACGTTCACGGGCGGGTAAATTCAACAGAAAATGGCAGAAAAGGTCACGATGACTGAAAAATAAGGGCGTCAGCTTTGTCCCAAACCGTCACCTCTTCTCCCAGACGGTTAAATTTGTTGTCGGTTATGGAACTGGTAGGACGGGTTTTGCAGAACGGGCGGGTCTACTCTGTCACGCAGGTGCGAATTGTCAACAATTGAACAAAACCTAAGAATAAAACCATCTCGCTTGCTAACTTCAACCCATAACGACTTCTCTCAGTATTGCTACGTATTTCTGGGAATGTTTGGTCGGTTTGATCAATGTGGTAGTATTAACAGGTTGTTGTTTCTAATAGTTTCCCCCAGTGACACCCCCGTGCCGTGTGTAGATGGTACGTTCCCGTGCGGCTTGCAGTGCCATCCCCTGCGGCAGGTAGGCCGGGTATTGTTCGTGCCGACTCACCTGTGACGTGACCCAGCACTAACACCGGAACACGCACCACTGCGAGCGCAGGCGCGGGAAGATGTTTTGAAGGGCATACCAAACCCGTGACGTCATGGCGGATTCGCAGGAAGTTAAACAACTAAGCACGTCGGCAAAACGTACTGCGTCTGCGCAGAACCCCGTATTTTCGCGTTTTTCGTTGGGTTTTTGGTCAACGTTGCATCAAAATTTTGCCTGTTGCAGAGGATATTCTTTCCGACACAACATTTGGAAACAACTGTCGAAATGCTAACTTTATATGAGCGAATACAACCTTATATGAGACATTCTGCCGAAGTACTATGTACATGTACATTTGCGCAGGTGCAGTACGTTCTGCCGACGTGCTTTAAACAACTAGTAGATGGAAGACTGGTTTGAAACTACGGTCAAATGAATATAAACAAATAAATGTGCCTTTATACTGAACTAATCATTTTTAATGTTTAAGGCCATGTTGATTATATGGATGACATCCGCGCGCGCATGAATTTTCGTCCGTTTCCCCTCCCAAAAAGTATTCGACAATACTGTAAGACGTACAAAATGAGCGATATATGTCGTATGTTGCAAAAGAAAAGTATTGGAAAACCAATGGATACCAGTGTCATAAAAGGCCAAAATCAATTCAGGAAAAGAAGAAAATGTGAAGAAATGAAAATGAAGAGTCTATTATTATTCGTCATACCATACGTGTGTTTAGTCATTTGTTCAACCTTTATGACCACGTAGATTTCGATATGAAGGAAACTTTTTTTGCCAAACTTTTTTTATTCGCACGCTCGCGTCAGTTTTGGGGTTCCCAGGGGATGCCATCTATATAATCAAATCAACATGGCCTAAGCGCATTCCAGTATTTCCCAAGCTCTGTTGTCAACTGGCCGTACGTTATGATGATGCAAGTTCTTCTCCACTGAATGCAGACTACAGTTCGCAACAAGTATGATGTTTTTAAAAAAACACAGGCGACGATTTTGTGTTTACCTGTTTCGTTCTTGATAAATCGTTCTTTTCATACACGTACACATATAATTTGGAAAGAATTTATAATTTCTGCTACAGTGCCAGGAAAGCCGCCAGGGGTCCAAAATCAGTTAGGCCCAGGCAAATTTATGCTGTGTTTCTTGCAGTTAAAAAATTTGAATCGCTAGATAGGGATTCACTTAATATTTTTAATGTCTTTTAATTTTTTCATGGATTTTTATAATTAGTGATCCAACTAATACAGTGAATATAACACTGAAATGTATAAGTACACTGGTATCTTCAACACTACACTAATTTCGCCCCTAGAGATAAAATAGTGAAACGCGGTCCATGGGTTCACCGTAAATTCCCGAATAAAGTACGCACCCCTTCTGTGCACGGCCGGTGCCACTGTGGACATGTACATGTAGTATATGTATTCTTAAAAACAGTTAGTTCTAGAAACAAATCGTTTTAGGCCGTGTACTATATACATGATTGCATGATAACTGGTAGCGGGAAAGGTTTCGTGTCGGGGCTTGTTTTCATCGCTGGCCGCAGCCGATTTGCAAGACGTCACCCCCGCGTTGATGCTACTGTGGGTGTAGAAGTGCTACCGTATTTAGAATTTGAAACTGCAAAAGGCTACTGGGACTTGCGATTTATAACAGGGGTGAGTGAAAAGTTTGACTGCGTTTCAAATAATCTCTCGTAATGTGATAGTTTGATGTTTTTGTCACAAAATCAAAGGAATAATGTACACTTCAAATATGTATTAATTTGTACTCCGTAAAACTGAGTCTGTTCAGAGGAAAGAAATACTTCCTTCTCGGGGCCAAGGTTCTGGAAAGCTGTCCTCAGCGCTGCCACGACCCTCTCTTCGTTCTTCAGCTGTATGTGTACTTTGCAGGGGAAAAGGATCGGCGTGCACAAGACAACGGGCGCAGCATGATTCAAAGTTTATTTTAATTTACGCCCTTGTTCACGCCGATCAAAAGAAACTGTGACAATTCGGTACGTGCAGGCCCGTGCACGTGGCGACACAGGCTGGCTTCCCGCTCTAGCTGTGGGTTCCCACGATGTGTTGCCAAGGGCAGCGGCACGTACACAGACCTACCGGCGGATCCCACCCACCGGGCGGCGGTAAGATTTTCAAAGACTACATTTATAACTCCGCCCCTATCATTGCTGCGTGCCGAACAGTCGAGTACATCTAACTGGCATTTTTACGTCGTACTGACACATACAGCCCGCTACAAAGTAATTTCCTGTTGCATTTAACGATTTAAAAAGAGTTGTGATACGAAATGAAATATTGATAACAATTTATTTAAGTGAACCTTTGTAACGGCATGGATCATCTTTGTTGAATATTTCTGAGTTCAACTCAAGCCGGAAGTGCATTAGAACCTACCATCAGTCCAGGTGCAACAATTATGTTATCACGTTACGTTACGACGATCAAGAACGTTCACGGCTTGCGGACCATTTCAAATATTATAATTTTATAATGGAAAAAAATCTTACGTGGGTTTATATTTTCGGCCGGAGTTCCACGAGATCGGCGCCGGCTGGCTCGGGAACGATCCCATCGGCATGACGGAGATTCCTCTCTCCTTGCAGAACTAGTTTGGGAAACACTTTGGGATCGTCGTCATTCTTTGTCTATGTTCTACAAAATTGTTCACGGTAATATCCGCCAGCATCTTGAAGACCTAATTACTCCTGAAGTTGCCGTTTCTATCTGTTACGACCTTCGTAATAAGCACAACCTTCGTCTGCCATGTTGATTGATTATATGGATGACGTCCTCTGGGAACAACATTATGATGCGAGCGTGCGACTAAAAAAAGTTTGGAAAAACCTTTCCTTCATCATGAAATCTACGTGCACTGTCATAAAGGTTGAACAAATGGCTTAACACACAGAGTATGTATGGTATGGCGAGTAATAATAGACTGGGGTCCGGTCCATGAACTTGGAGTTAACTTCATGTAACTCTGAGTGCATCTCCCGTAGGCGGCAGAGCGGTAAACGTTAACTTCATGTAATTCTGTAAAGTTTAGTCCCAAGTTACTCCCAAGTTACCACCCCACTCGGTAAATGTACAAGCGACTGTTTGGTGAGTCTTCGAATGTATTGTGTTTCTTTAAAACCCTTCGGATTTGTACCCTGCTAAATCTCAAAATTTTACAGTAAGTCACGAGAAAATTCAAACATTGGGTTGACCTTATTGGAAAACACATGGTTCCGACACCCTTCTGAACAGCCGAATCGCGGGGAGCGATTTCTACCGAAAATGACCGAAATAAAACATGACGTAATGCTTGCAACAGCATGCGGTTGCTGATTGGTCAAATGTTTGTCAGGGTATTATGGGTTGCCGCCTGCTAGCAGAAGCCGGAAGTGAATTCCGCTTCCAAGGATCGAGATGGACTCCAGTCAATTTTCCAATCGTCCCGAAACGTAACAAATCTACTTTCATTTCGACATCGGGACAGTGGTAACGAACACCTAATTTCTTATTTCCTGCGAAACATACCTTCGCTCTCACTGCGCTCAGACAGGCAAAGAAGGTTATCTATTACGTTATAGTGTAGCCTTCTTGGATAGGCGAAAGTAGGTCAATGGCTTGAACTTTTCACCCTTTTCACCCGCGGTCTGTTTGCTGTGTCAGGGAAACAGTTTTCTCATCTCAATATTACAATTAAAATAATCAATGACATTTTGTATTCACCAATCAACGGTCCCAGACTATAGGACGCCCCTAGTTACAATGTCTAAATAATGATCGATGTAAGTCCCGACTTTAAAAGGGTCAACTGCCGGCTCGGAGGTTCAGATCGGAGTTTGAGGACACCAGTTGCCAGAACCCTCCCGGGCCCCAAAGCTTTTGGTTCCCGCCGGGCGCGGGGCGCGGGGCCCGGGCACTTTCCACCGGCCGGGGCTCCGGGCACGATCTCCACTGGCCGGCACCGGCGGCGCAGCACCGAGGAATTACCGGGGAGCTCCGCTGGTATGGTCACCGGACTAGACAGGGGAAGCGCGCCGCGGCAGCCGGCTTGGTCAGCGTGGATTTTTACTTGGAACAAAATAGGTAAGGTCTTAAACTTAGTTGGTTTCTAAAATCTGTTTGTTATAGTTTTACACTGTTTACCTGGTTACCGGTCACAAACCGTAGAGGTACAGAGGAACCTACGAAGGACCGGTTGAAGCTATTAAAAATGTATGCTTTAATGTTACTTCCTAATGTTATAAATGTGCCATAATCGTATCAGTCTAAATTTTGCAATCAAAGCCGTGTTTTTGCAGTGTCACGTCTGCTAGTTGTTGTACTAGTACCCAGTCTCTATTTTTTTTCTGTACGAGACTTGTATGTACTTCGTGTTCTGTATATGTATGTTTAGTAAACTTTCCCCTATTTCTGTTCGGAATTCTTGGTATCTTTCAAGCAGACTTTTTCTAGATTTCTATAACTTTTTCTATGTTATTCTGGTGTTCTTGGATCTCGCTATGTTGTCGTCATGTCCCAGGGTATTTCCTTATTGTGGTTCTAAATGGGACATCACTATGTGTGCTATTTATCACCGACAAAGATTCAGTCCTATAATTACTGCCATGGAGGAACGGTTCTACTAACCCTAGTACATGTATCACTCGCAGTGGTTTTGGGAAATTTTGGTGAGTTCGCTTTTACGATAAGAATTACAAATTATTGTTTACGGATTCGATGGCCGGGCAGAGTATCCATCATAGTTAGCGTCATAGTCAGCGTGACTTGAACGTTTTATTTGTGTGATGTTAGAAATTAAGTTCTTGGTTGTGTCTTCAAAGTTCCGGTGTCAGAATTTAGGTGTTGTTATATCATGACTGATCGATACGTCATTGTTGATCACTGACTCGGAGTTAGCTATAATTAGAGAAAGTTTAAAGTTGCTTGTTGGCTGGTTACCGCACGAGTGCAGAGACGTTGGAATTTAAGTTTATTACGCATTAAAAATGTGTGCCACTTGACGTTAACTTCCACCGGGATCAAGTTTTTCGGCTTTACTTGATATTCTCGGACTCCTCTTTCCGACAAAACCCTTGTGTTCAAATGAGTGGCTTAGGGATATTTTGTAGGCCCCAGCCAAACTCTGCTGATATGTCAGATCTTTCCAGCTGGCCTTTCTAATCATTGTCGTACGCGTCCTGTAACTGACCCGGTAAAATACCCCTGGGCGGGCGGGCAGTGCTGACTTCACTCATCTTGTTCTTTGTGTGGTTTATTCCGTCCATTTTGCTTGCAGAATTTGGTCAGTATTTCATTACAGATCCAGCTGGTTGTCTTTATCAGGTATCGACGATCAGTGTTTTAGTGAATTGTTTTAATAGCTGCTCGTTTTTAGCTGCTGGTTTATGTAAAGTTTGAGCCACCTGACGCCAAGTTCCGCCGGGGTTTTCCGGTCTTACCCTCAATTCTCTACGTCAAGGCTCTTCTGTCCAGTAACCCCGGGCGTTGGTTTTTCTTGTCTTTCCAGTAAATCTCAGAGATGCAGCGAGGGATACCCTACTGTTCTACACTGAACACCGGTGCTGGCATATAAGGTTATGCCCTGTCCGCGCTAAACTGCCCGCACCTGCCAACGACTCGGGGTTCCGAACAGTGGAGACCATCTCAGTGCACGGAGAAGGTTTCAGTACGTCATATACTCATCTCTAGGTCAACGCCATTTTGGTTTTAACAATAATACTATTCACACAATTGCAAGTTGATATTATTTCCGCGTATTCTGTACATATGTGTAGATTACCTGCTGACATCCCAACATAATAAGGTCCAAGTTTCACATCGTGGTCACGCTGAACGCTGAAGAACTATGCTGAATAACGCGACCCTAGCATGCAACAAACTTAGCTAACCAGTACTACATTGTTTCTTTCAGCTCTACATGACGACAAACACAACAGTTACTCAAGAATACAATCAAAAAGTGGAACAAAATACCAGGTGAGTGCCTAACAATCCTTATTTTATGCAATAGTGTTCATAATCACGATGGTTAAGCAATGTTCGCATCTCTATATAGTACTTCTTTCACAATAAGCTGTGTGACTTTTGAAATACGGTAACATGTTTACTATGATGTCATTGCTGGGAAAACAGTGTAGCCTGGGTGCCAGGCCCTGTGACACGATACTCCATTCAGTCGGGGAAACCACACGCCCGGAACCCAGAATAGATACTCTAGATAAATTGAAGAAGGATGCCAGCTCCGAAACTGGGGCGTGTTGGGCGATATAGATGCCCGATCGAGAGACTAAAAAAAAAAACACTTTCTTTCTCCTAAGCGAGGAGGTAAGCTCCTTGTTCTAAGTGCTAGGGTCTGGCACATATGCTAGTCATAATGAAATTATATATATTACCTGGCAGCAGAAAATCTCACACGGCATGTATACTTCATGATGTCGCAAATTTCATTGCCAGAAAAGGGTGTATTTATGTGTCCGCTTCATTGCATTCTTTTAATTAATCGACTCACATTGCATATTTACATTTATGTGTAAAGCATGACCCAAAATATTGTTGATTTAAGTTAGTCCTAGCTGGTCAAAGTTGGCATAGATTCATTTATGCTCTTTTCTCTCTTTATACCACAGGCAGACTTCGGCATGTCCACCCTGAGATGCAGACTACAGCAGGAATTTACTGGCTAGCACGAAACCCAGTCGTGGAACAGCATCGTGAAAGCAAAGAAAAAAATAATAAAAAAGCAAGACTGACACAAACATGCATACATTGTGTGTTACATAGAAAACACACAAGTGAATAAAATTCCTTACACAAAACATCACTATTACATGTATCACACAGGTAAGTTATAAAAAAACGACCAGCATCATATAGTTGAAACTAAAAACATATTTGAAGCATTATAAGCTTGAATATGCTGCACCTTGTTCTTTCTTATGAGCAACAAAATTTGTTCTTTCTTGATAGAAGAAAACATATTTGAAATATCAATAAAGATAATCATTAATTTTCTGTGTGCAAAAAGGCACAGTTTGCCCGAAAAGGTGCTTTTTGCATGCATGGTAACATAGGCCTTTCCTGCTGGGTCCGAAGACATAAGGCCGGACGCTACCTCAAAACCAATTCCCCAGGGAATGCATTCGTAAAATTTTCTAAATTCTTTCAGCTTGATCGTAATATACTGTAAAAATGCCTCCGCCCCTGAGGCGTCGCCAAAAAGATCGCTAGATGACGCAGATGCATTGTCTGTAATAGAAAAAAATAGCAAGCCGCAACTTCGACGACGGAGTTGCGTGGTCATACGCCTTACATGCTCATCACGGTCAGCAAAGAAATGTTGAAAGCCAGCATTAGACGTGTGCAGTTAAGTTCATCATCTGTTAATCCACTGTGCGGGTTGTCAGAACTACAGTTCGCAAAAAGATCGCTAGATGACGCAGAGGCATTGTCTGTAATAGAAAAATAGCATAGCCGCATCTTCGACGATGGAGTTGCGTGGTCATACGCATTACATACTAATCACGGTCAGCAAAGAAATGTTGAAAGCCAGCATTAGACTTGTGCAGTTAAGTTCATCATCTGTTAATCCACCGTGAGTGTTGTCAGAAGTGACTTGACTCCAAGGTGGCGGGAAAGATAAGAAAACAGTAAACCCTGAATGCCAGAGTTAATACTGTAATCCCGCTCGACTGTTTTGTTCGCTGCAAATCGATCTAATACAGAGTTGTCTCCGTTGTGGGAGGAACGTTAACGTTAAGCTATTCACAAAGGATAATCCCCAAACCAGTCGTACCATGACCTTGGGTGATGTGCTTTTTTTCTTGGATGAGGTAACGTTTTTCCTAAATTGATCCTTGATCCGATCTTACAAAAGCCAAGGTGGCTTCTTTTCTCTATTGGCGTCCCCTGCGTAAAGAAGCTTTTTAAGTAGATTTTTCAAACCGAAATCTGATGGCTGTTCAGATAAAACAAGTACAAACTAGCGCACGATATATCAGAATACAGGACATCATTCGAAGCACGTCTACACATGCATGTAGTTAATAAATAGAATGCTCAATGGGGTCTGCATACATAGGAGAGTTCGAAGAAGTACCAGTAAGATTGTCCAAGATTACAAACGACGAAAGGTTTGGTCAACTAGTATGATCTTTAATTTTGAGGATCGGGAAGACCATCTATAATCTATTGTACATGTCTACATACACGATGAAAAACAGCGATACGCATATCGTTAAAAATCTATGTGCAAAATCTCTGTCAACATTACGTCTCTCGGCTGAGACACTAAGAGCAAACGAGTGGCACTCTATCTAAGACCTTTTAGTAACAGTTCGTGGATCAGAACTAAATGCTGGATGAAAAACTTCCATAACAACATTTATCAAACTAAAACATCATAGGCTTAGTCGTTACTTAGGATTACATTTGCCAAGTGAGACTGAACTATCTGGCAACTTCCGCGCTGATCATAAGCTTCCCTTGTGTAATCTAAAAGAAAACTTGTGTCTTTTGATGTTGACTACAAAATTGGACTCTGAAAAGTCCTTGTTATCAGCCAGGCGCCAGCCACACTCTCCTGAGATCAATCAGGTTTGTCCTAGATAGGAGACCTAATGTACCCACCACACCCGGTCTATCGTGTCAGATTAAAATAAACAACATAATCTGAAAGAAAACTTGTGTCTTGTGGAAAGAGTTGGACTCTTTGAAAAGTCCTTGTCACCAGCGCAGCTGGCTGCCAGCCACACTCTCCTGACAGCAATCAGGTTTGTCCTAGAAAGGAGGCCGAATGTGCCCACCATACTCGATCTATCGTCTCAGATTAACATAAACAACATAATCTGAAAGAAAACTTGTGTCTTATGATGTTAAGTACAAGAGTTGGACTCTTTTAAAATTCCTTGTTACCAGAGAGCAAAATTCTCCTGAGATCAATCAGGTTTGTCATAGAAAGGAGGCTGGATGTTACCACCATACTCGGTCTATCGTCCCAGATTAACATAAACAACATAATCTGGACATGTGTCTAGTGATGTTGAGTGAAAAAGTTGGACTCTTTGAAAATTCCTTGTTACCAGAGAGCAAAATTCTCCTGAGATCAATCAGGTTTGTCCTAGAAAGGAGGCTGAATGTACCCACCATACTCGGTCTATCGTGTCAGATTAACATAAACAGCTGAAAGAAAGTTGTGTCTTGTGATGTTGACTAAAAGAGTTGGACTCTCTGAAAAGTCCTTGTTACCAGCCAGCTAAATTCTCCTGAGATCAATCAGGTTTGTCCTAGAAAGGAGTCCGAATGTGCCCACCATACTCGGTCTATCGTCTCAGATTAACATAAACAACATAATCTGAACATGTGTCTTGTGATGTTGAGTGAAAAAGTTGGAATCTTTGAAAGAAATGTCCTTGTTACCAGCCAGCCACACTCTCCTGAGATCAATCAGGTTTGTCCCAGAAAGGAGGCTGGGTGTACCCACCATACTCGATCTATCGTCCCAGATTAACATAAACAACGCTTGAAGACGATGAAATGAGCGTCGGAGCGGCTCGAAGTGCCGGGGTGTCAGAAGGTCAGGACAGGAGTGGAAACGGCGGTTGTTTGCCCGGCCCAGGGGAGTTGTTATAGGTGAAGGGTTAGTCGACTCAGATAACGATTCGCCATTCTTTACTACGCTCGCTGATAAATGCCCCAGATAAGTGTGCAAAATGCGGGGAGAATTAGACAGGGGGCCTCGCAACGACCATTTTAAGAGAGTTATTTCGGTGCTCTCCCCTCCACATGGGTTCAGCTTGATCGATATCTACGCGGAGTTGGCGGAGAGAATATCTTTAGATAAGACGAAAGCTGAAAGGTGAAATACCAGTTGGCATTGAAGAGTTGGATAGGTCGAGTTGAAATCACGGGCTGACACAGGAACATAAAAAAGATATGGCAACGCCAATAATTTGGAAGTTTGGCACACTTTTATGCCGTCTATCTGTAAAACGCACGCGTGTACATCCCATATAACCCGTGGCTTTGTAAAAGCACGTATAAACTTGATACAAAGGAGAAAAACAAATCACTCAGTGTTTACAAAGATGTATATTTCATGGTCTCATTCGTATATATACATACACATATACATACACATATACATATACATATCATATACACACCCGCATCACATCGGCACAGCCACAGACGCACACACAGAAACAAACACCCACACACCAACACACGCACACACACACACACACACACACACACATACACACACACACACACACACACACACACACACATACACACACACACTTACACACACACACACACATTGATCTATATGAGTTTTGAGGTTGATAGGGAGTAGGTGTGACAGGTCCTTCGATGTTATTTAAGAAACCGTCTCCATGTGTCAGTCAATGTTACACCAAATAAGGCCAGTTACACATTCTGTAGATAAAGCACCAAGACCTGATCGATGTCCTGTATACGGATACATTATCCCAGCCAGCAGTAAAGTCATTTGCAGGGATCGCAGGCTCCACAGAAAAATGAGTTGAGGGGTTTTGCGCCATGTTGATAAAGCGCGGCTGTGGCTCAGTGTCATCAAGGGTAGATGGTCTTGCACCGCACCTGTCGTAATTTACAGTTTATCAATATTTGCTACATTCACAACAATTAGGTCAACGCTTTGTTTTTTAAACCGTTGTATCAGTGGTGCACGCCAGGGAATGGTCCTGAACATCTGTCTTCAGCGGCACGGACAGTTACTTGGCAAAACCACCAGTTTCGGTAGTTCGTCCTGCACTTTGAAGAAGCTTCGTGGGGTTAGAAAAATCACCTCCGAGAATTGTCGCGCCATTCTTTATTGGAGAGCGCAATTGAAAAAGTTTCTATCTTGCTGACTATGCTAGAATGGCCATCGATTTACTGACCCACACAAGGTATGACTCAACGGCGAACGGTCCTGAATCACATGCACCGTCTCAACGACTTCATATATAGAGTGTTAGAGAAGAGTCAGACCTATATAGAAGTAGCACAGAAACTGGAAGTACCCCAGAAAATAAAAGTACCCACAGAAAATGGAAGTAGCCCAGAAAATAGAAGTACCCACAAAAAATAGAAGAACACACAGAAAATAGAAGTAGCCCAGAAAATGGAAGTAGCCCAGAAAATGGAAGTAGCCCAGAAAATAGAAGTAGCCCAGAAAATGGAAGTAGCCCAGAAAATGGAAGTAGCCCAGAAAATGGAAGTAGCCCAGAAAATAGAAGTACCCACAGAAAATAGAAGTACACACAGAAAATGGAAGTAGCCCAGAAAATAGAAGTACCCACAGAAAATAGAAGTACACACAGAAAATGGAAGTAGCCCAGAAAATAGAAGTACCCACAGAAAATAGAAGTACACACAGAAAATAGAAGTACCCACAGAAAATAGAAGTACCCACAGAAAATAGAAGTACCCACAGAAAATGGAAGTATCCAAGAAAATGGAAGTAGGCCAGAAAATTGAAGTAGCCCAGAAAATTGAAATACACTCAGAAAATGATATAAATGTACATCTACGTGTTTGCAATTTACGTATACATAACCTATTCAAGTTTGTCTGGTAACCTCCAGGTTTGACCATCCAACATGGCGGACAACACTTACGTCATAGTCACGTGAGTGATAACGCTATATTTTGAATGGTTCACACTGGAGCGGCTCGAGACTATGGTAATGTCTCACATCTAAGGCATTGTTTCCCTGAAACAGTCATTATAAAAACTTCTGTGCATTGTACGCAATGCTTGTCATAAATCTGACCGTATGCCATTACTTTCAAAGGCCCCAGCGGCACGGATAATATGCCATCGCCGCTACTCACTAAGGGTTCCGCTACAGTTATCCTGGCTTATAATATCCCCTGTCGTGTCAGAAGTGGCACCTTGCCGTGTGGGAAATGGTGTTACAATTACCGGGAGGACAATCGGCAGGAGAGAAACTATAAAACAGCCCCATTACGGTGCTTCAAGCGTGCCAATCATCTCCATATACAGACAGACCATTTAGGTCAAACATTGCCTGTCAGAATGTTGCTACACGGGACTCTTATATTACGGACGTTACGCTGTATACTTATGAGTTACAGTGAACTCAGGAGAAGGGCATTGACCCCAAGTCAGGTTTATATGAACCCCAGCGAGCCGGTAAATTTGGATCGTGCCTAAAGGGACTCTAGGGTTAGGCATGGAGTTAGAATGGGTTAGGGTACGAAATGAAAGTTCGATGTACATCGTCAGATATGAGTCCAAAGGCAGATATCTAAATAAAGTTGACGTTGACTTCATCACGTTAGGGTGAAGAAAAGATCGCCCTCCGTGTAGTTCTAACCTTTATCGTCTGTGTGCATCAAACCACATCATGGCAGTCATGCATAGAGGGGCCATATCAGATGATTAGATCAAGAGTGAACACAAAGCATGAGATTTGTCGGCCCACTGCCATGTAAAAAGTATGCTCGTATTTTCACCGTCGATGGCGAGGGTCGGTTTTCGAACTGCAGAATGGACTGGAACATTAAAATTTGCTGGCGAAGTCCAAACGAAAGCGTGTCACTAATATGGACTCGTCTTTGGCCCATCCAAACTTCTTGGGCCGCAAAATTCAAATAAGGCTAGCACGACACAGTATAGCATAGCGAACAATGATAGGAACAGGAGGGGTGGTGTGGGAGTTCATCGTTGTAGTCGGGTATAAGCTACGCGTCTCTCCTATCTGTGGCCTCTTGTCCCTATTACGCCACAGATCTACAACATTAACTGTAGTTATAGCTGTGCGACAGGCTGTTTACAGCGATATATACGAGCTGTCTACTCTTTTCATGGGCCCATTTAAATGGTAGCCGTTTCCTCCAACATCCCTACGGTATTTCATGACTCTCTGTCCAAATTTACAGCCCCATCATTCCTCGAGAGTGCTTGAAAACTGTGCCGTTAACCCGACGAGTAACGTCTGCTTGCAGTGACCAATGGCAGCCCGGTACGCGATCTAATGTGAGTTATCCAGCATGCCGTGACTACTACGCTATCGGTTTCTGCCGGCTCTGGTACAGGTTCGGGCGACTGTGGGGGCCGGTTCGATCTCAACTTTATCACGCCCAGTCAGCGGTTTTTATTACCGTAGCGGCCGCTAGACTATCTGTGCTTCAGCGGCCTGTACATTCGCAGACTACGATATAGGACAGACTACAACGGAGTTCCACAAATTTGCCGTAAATTCAGTAGCAGCAGCCAACGTGGGTAGGCATGGGGACGCTACGTACAGCTGAGCGGCGGACTGTTTTGATGCTGTGTTCCCTGCTAGTCGAATGCATGCACAGGTAAGTGGCACACAGCAACTCTCCAAGCAGAGGTTGTGGGGGAATGATCGTTACATTTTTATATATGGCTTTTTTTTGTCCTGAACCCCACCACTCGTCGGTGGCCGCGGACCTTCTCTGGCTAATGGATACTGTCTGGCCCATTTGATACTGTCTTTTTGCCACCGAGAGGGATCTGCTTGGAGATTAGCACACAGCTTTAATGTCTTCTTGCTGACAAAATATTAGAGCGTGGCCGTTGGAGCACTTTGTAACACAGATGAGGACATATATACGCGGCGTTGATGCAAGTCGAAGATGTTTAGATTGTCTACGTACATTGTATAACGACCATCTTGCTATTGGCATATGGTGATTTAAATGCATTCATGATGACAGAAATGCATTACTCCAAATAGCCCAATATAACGTCCCTGATTAAATGACCCTATATAACGTCTTGGTGTTTAACTACGAAGAACATGGCTTAAAATGCCGTGCTTTTAGTCATAGTGAATATGGTGTTTAAGGCCCTGACTGCCATAGCCCTTTGGTACTGGGTCCACACAATGTTAATTCAGAGAGAGAGAGAGAGATATGCAACATCGCATTGATCTGTACACACAAACTTGTAGTTTCCATCCTACATGTATCTCGAAAACAATGATTTTCTCGATATACCGAACTTGTGACTTGGCAGCAAGCAATGTCGGTTATGGTCGATCATCATTTGATCGGGGAGGCTGAAAACAGGTTGAAGCGCTAATCTCATCCACAGAGTCTTTGTTTATGTACCATTAAGTTCTGATTCATATACATCAAGCTATAGATGCTGTATGTAAAGCCTCATTCACACAGAGCCGAATATGGCCCCCCGAACTCCCCCCGACCATGGTAGGTTGGGATCAAGGTTGGCTGTGGTCGGCTGGTGTTCGGCGAGGTCGGCTACTGTTCGGCTACGTCTGGCGAATGTTTCAAAATATTGAAAAACATTTGGGTTAGACTCAAGGTTTGGCCATGGTTGGTCGGTAGTTGGTTGGTGGGTGTGAGAAGGTCAGCAGTAGTCGGGACGTGATTGGAAGTCAAATTTGACTCAAATTTAACTCAAATTCAATTCGATTTGCATAGGATGGTAGGCGTGGCCTGCTCCCGAACATCAGCCAACCTTGGTTGGTTGTTGGTCACAAGTTGTGGTCACAATTATCACAGTGCACGCGTGCCGAAACAACCTGCCGTGGTCATTCCCTCCCGTTACATATGTCCTCAAATGCAGTGGAAGACGAAATTCATTTTATCTCTAAATGTCCATTTTATGACGACATCAGAAAACAATTATTTACCACCGTTTCCAAAATGCTCCCTTACTTCCCCATCATTCCCTACCACGAAAAAACAATTTTACTACTAAAATCAAAGAACCCACATATTATAGAAGAAGTGGGTAAATTCGTCTTCCATTGCCTAACAAGAAGAAGTCAAACCAGGTAAAACTAGTACCATGTATGTTGTAGAATATAGTATAATGCTAGACGTAGATATAGTCTCACATACCACTGTATTTTCTTGCTTATGTTGTTTGTAATTGCAATTAAACTTTCTATATGTTATACATGTATTGTTTCGTCAACAACTACTCAACAAATCAAAATTTGGTCTCCAAGTAGCGACACTTCAAGTAAAAAAAAGTCTAGATAGTAGTTGAACTGTCTACACTTCCATTGTCTTACGGGACATGTGAGTGTCTCACCTACCCCCCAGATATACGTAACTGGCATTTCCGTAGTCCCAAGCCAGGCTTACGTCAGGTACTGTAGTGAGTAAAGCAGATTATGGGCTCAGAACCCAACGATTTTCTTCGCATCCCATAAGGCAGAAGAGTCATTTTGTTTTGTTATAATGTCATGAAAGTCTGAAACTAAAGCTGTAATCACTTTCAAGGACCTATTTGTTCTCCATGTCGGACGCCAAGATATCGATGTTCGATTACTGGGCCGTTTGGAGTAATGCCTTTCTGTCATCATAAATGCAATTAATTCCCCATATTTCAATAACAGGATGATCCTGTATCCCTCACTGACGTATCGGGATTTTTTTGGGATTTATTTTGACTCACCCATATTGTTGACTACAAATCATGAAAACTCGTGATGCATACTAAATCATGCCCGTAGCCAGGATTTTGAATGGGGGGGGGGGGGTTCGTTCCACTGCTTGAAGGACAGCGAGCGCCGAAGGCGAGAGGTTCCTAGGGGGGTCCGGGGGCATGCTCCCCCGGAAAATGTTGAAAAATGAACCTTCTAAAATGGCATTTCGTGCGTTTTTGAGAGGATTTCAAAGAATAAATCAGAGATAAATTTTTATTCAATGACAAAGGGAGCAGTTTTTCTACGATTCCAGTCTATCTTTTCAAGAACATCTTGGACCTTTACATAAAATGTGGACCAAAAAGTGGACCTTTGAGCCTTGTGGGGGCGAACCCCCCCGAACCCC
>NW_017804131.1:5567311-5568360 GCF_001625305.1 Branchiostoma belcheri
GGCGCATATGCCATAGTGGTTCGTTTATCAAACGCGCCTTAAACCCCTGGGTGTCTGGTGTGTATTTTCTTGGACGTTTCGTCATTGGTGTATCAGGTAAAGAAAATTAGCTTAAGTCGAAGTTTCACGGTTTTTTGGAACCTGTTAGTTTTTGGTCCCATTGAGTGTTTTACTAATGATTTTCCAATTCACAAACTCCCACAGCAAATCAACTGGGTCTGTGCGCAGTAGTGCACTGATTGCCAACGCGATTTAACGGAACTTGGGAACGCAATTTAAGTTCAAAATACACCATAAGAGACGCGTTTTGGTGAAGAAAGCCCTCAAGGTATAGCTGCTAGCACAGCGTAATAATCATGCAAAGTAGAAACCCCTCAAGGTATTAGCTGCTAGCACAACGTAATTATTATGCAACAGCGTGAAATAGATATGGTCTCGGACATTGAGTTCAACCCATCTCAACTTCTATCAACTTATTAGTAGTTCTTGAAAGACGAAACTTTTAATGTGACTCCTGTGCACATCTTAGCCCATTGTGTAACTCTTGGATCCATCGTGGCCCACGCTAATGGTGATCTAGGTCCCCAGGAAACTACACTTGGACAACAATGTAATGGATAGCTACTCCGACAACGCCAACAGTGAAGATGTTATCGCTTAGCTAATCATCTGATGGACAACGTACTGCGGAAGTACTGTTACTGCAGACTGAAGTAGCAATCTTCTATCCCCTGCACACTGTTCCCATGACAAAGTAGCCCTGTTAGAATTCCAGTATCCCCTTCGTGTCAGTGTGGAGTTTCCTCTACTCCGTCGAGTTCCATGCCCGTAGCCAGGGGGGATTCGGAAGAACCCCCCCCACAAGGCTCAAAGGTCCAGCTTTTTGGTCCACTTTTTACCTAAAGGTCCAAGATTTTTCTTTAAAAGATGGACTGATTCGTGTCACCAGCGAGGCTGGAATCGTAGGAAAACTGCTCACTTTCTCGTTGAAAAAAGTTATCTCTGATTTTTCTTTGAAATCCTCTAAAAAACGCAGGTTCATTTTTCAA
>NW_017804131.1:5568774-5649450 GCF_001625305.1 Branchiostoma belcheri
AAGAATCCCATACGATACATATCATACGAGCTATGTGATTCCTATTGCATCAAGTGATCTAACGGTTCCAGTCCAATTCCGGTTCTGCAGAGTGTCATAAGTCTCATAGTTTATATCCATGGGTAACATATTATGCCTGCCGTTTTACAATTTACCCTGTTGAGTTCTGGCAATAATGCTCGCATAGCCGGTCTAAGGATGCGGTTCCGAAGCTCCACCATCCCCCTCAATAAAAACAGAATACTGCGTGCGTGCAAGAAATCCTCGATACTGCCCTGTCTCCTACAAGTTGATCCAGGCAGATCCAACGAGTGGCTGAACATGTACTTGAGGTCGTCAGTGTCTCTGGAACCGAGCTTACCTCACGGAGATTGCACTGCCGACAAGATATGAAGACCGATGATGAGGTGGAAACTGAAATATTAAGGTATCGAGGATTGGTATCAGGCGAGCTGCGATGGCGCCTTTTGATCTTGGCCTTTGATCTTCTTGAGGAGATTCGTGATTCTACTGCACAACAGGACATCTACCTGATGATAAAATCTTTACTTATCGGTCATTGGAAAGGCAAATAATAAAATTAAGTCCTGAAACAATGACGAATTGAGGAATTTTTCAAGGAGGCCTTCATCATTTGAACTTGATTGAAGGCACAAGGATTATCGTAAACTAAGATAGATGTTGGTGTTGATCAGTATCCAATACAGGCAGCTTTGGCAATGTGTTAACTACCCACGCATGCTTCACCTATTGAGCGGGCAGGCAAAGGGAGAAAGCCTGTATATGTTCATGCTAATCTGTGCTTTAGTTACTACACGGTAACAAAACTGCTACTGCTGGCCATATCTTCTGGGGGCCCTTGAATGGCCACAATGGGATGTGCACCCCGATGATTGGGCATAGTTACGTTTGTCTAGTACGTTGTATTTCTTTCGCAATGTGATAACAGCAAATGTGTAGCACCAGGTGTAAAACGTTTTCTACTACCAGATACTGAGATAGCTGTGTGGATGTAAAATTCTTGCTACAAGCATCAGAATGAAATTGCACCGTATAAGGAGCAATGACCCAGATTGCAAATGGCCCTCGCGCAAACATACTTCTTAGAACCCTAATGATAACTTGAATTGCTTTACTTCTTACCTCACTTCACACCGTGATCGTGTGGTTTTCTGAATCTAACCTGACGGTATGGTATCATATGATGTCAATGAGACTCCTACAAATGCCATATTGCCAGTTGGACAGAGTTCCTTTTGATCCGCTGGGCGATCATGTTATTTTTTTTGCGCCCGGCTGTCCACGACCCCAGCTGGCCTGAAGGCCATGCAGGACGGGCGATTGGTTAGATTTGATCGATAACCGAGGTATACACCTCATCACGCATGAAAATTGCGCTGCGATCATTTTCGTCTTCGCGGTAACCTCTAGTATCAAACGTCCGTAATGGCACACGGAATGACCATCCCTTGATCTGTACGCTGTGTGCCGGGTATGATCCCTGGGTTTGCCCAGCTTGTGTATTAAACTGGCGGAGGAAGCCCCAAATGTTCCCGCTGGGAGGTCTACAATAGGTTGTGGCCGGAGTAAATGTGAAGAAGTAACGGCAACTGGATGGGCTGAAGATTACATTTGAGTCCCCGAAAGATTGGTACCTCAAATATATACATCAATCATGACCACTGATGATTGGCTCTTTAATTTATAAACCCTAAAAGGATATCTAAAGTAAGGCAATGGCCAACCATTAAGTAATCATCACGCAATCGTGATGCAGAGTAAAGAATGCATAAACAAATGTGTCAAAAGACCGGGATTCCAAAGTCATTAATGTATTGAAGTCACGATTCAAGGCCTACATATGCCAATGATTGTGTAACACCCAACATTTCAAGGCGCTAAAATTTGCTACCAGCCTAGCTATGCATGTAAATTGTTTCCTGAAACATTGGAACACTAGTTTGTTGGCTGTAAGTCCATTCAATCGATGAACTTGGGGGAGATTCTATCTCTCCCTGTGGATTCTGATGTGTCCCTCGAAGTAGGATCCATGTTGCGACACAAGATGAGTTACTGCTGCGAGACCCCGGCCCCCACTATAGTATATCATTGGGTCCCTTAGTGCCGCTATGGCGGATATGTGAATAATGCATTTTACATAGTGATAGCTGTCCAGAGGTATGTAACCACATTAATTAGTTGATCAGAAGATTCAGGGTAGTGTCTTGTGTGTAAACTTGCCTCTTTTTGTAATGTCTGTGTATAACCTGTCCATATTTGTAACAGCTTTTAATGGATTCCTTATTTTGAATTGTAAATTGGTTTTAATTCAGTGGCAACACTGCGATTTCCAATAAAGAGATCTTGTATCTTGTATCAACGACGTCGTTTACCAGATACGCAGCGTTGACGTCACACTTTAGAGAAGCCACGTGACAAGTCTCAATGGGTCAGTCAATTGAAGAAGACCAGAGTGACTGGTCGAAAGTTCTAGCCTAGGTGAGGACAACCTCTTGGGTAAGAACAAAAGTTTTAACTTGAAACACATTTAAGAAGATTATGCAGCAAGTTTAAACTGTAATTTCCAACACAAGAAATTGGACTCACACAAATTTTCGACTGTACATCTCCAGTCTTTGTCAAGGAATGAACAGTTGTACAGTCGAACATTTGGGTGAGTCCAATTTCTTGTGTTGGAAATTACAGTTTAAACTTGTGGCATAATGACTTCTACCAACACATATGAACTTTCAAGATAACATTTAAGAAGAGTTTAGGTTTTAGGTGAACTGTCTACGTTACCTGTCGTCGGTAAATGACCAATAGGCAAGCTTGGACCGATTGCTTCCAGGAAGGATTCTGCGTTGATAACTATGCACAATTAGTCTTAGTCAACCGTGAAGGGTACAGGAAAGTTTCCTGCCGTGTTTCCGGGAATGATCGGCAGATAATGCTCCCTCTGCTGATGACAGATGAATATTTGATCACGTACAGAAAAGCCAACGTCCTGTGGTAATAATGTGCTTCAAGCTGCCAGAAGCAAACTCATCAGTAGTGCAAGGTAGCGGCATGACTGATTGCATGCCTGACTGAAGCAGTCTCGTGTTCACTACCGCCTTAACGAAGTTTAACTAGCAAAGGCATCTCAAAACGTTCCATCGTCTATCCACGACATTGATGTTGTCTTATTAACAGAGCTGGTAAGCTATCATAACTGTACGTCGATGAAGGTTAGACATCCAGGTAATACGATACGCCAAAAAGCAGTTACTCAAGCAACTGGATATGATTTTGAAAACGTCAGACGTTTCAGCTAGTATCCACTAGTTTTCGTCAGTGACTGAGAGACCAGAGGGGAAATGCAGGTTTATAAGCACAAACTATTGATTGATATGCAAATAAAGTCAAGACAAATATTTGGAAGTCGAAAAAGGAACAAAAGTCAGACTCTGGTCACTGACGAAAGGTAGTTGATACTAGCTGAAACGTCTGACGTTTTCAAAATCATATCCAGTTGCTTGAGTAATTGCTTTTTGGCCTATCATAATTGTCTTTATCATTTTTGAACCAGGGAAGTCATCCATTTTAGAAGAGTTTTAGACTCTGTCATTCCCAACTTTTGAGTTCGCCACACAGATGACTTTCAGACATTTAATCACATCACATGTCCTCATCCCGGGAGATGTAATCAACCACACGCCGATAATTAACCACTCTCCGTACGCTGATGAAGGAAAATAGGATTAGAGGCAACGGCGTTGAAGGTCCGGGAAGATGTTTTGCTCGGCTTTCTAATCTTGTATTCATCGATTCCAGAAGCAATCGAGAACTTCAAGGAGAGATAGCGATGAATGTGCAATCGTGCTGCAGACACGGCCTGCTTCGTTTGAACATGTCTGGAACTCCCACATCGTATCCTGGTGTTTCAAAATGGGGCCAGTCGAGAGTGAGAAAATTGGACTGCATAAAGCAACACAAACCTTCAGTAATGTTAAACTAATGACTCCAATAACTTTGTATGATATACTAATATAATATTCTGCAATTACCATACATTATCCTGATTGCCACTGCATTGGCGGGGGTATCATTCAATGCTTTTGTCGCATATCGATGCAAAATGTAGCTACTAAACGATTCAATGGTCTTTATTGCCAGGTTGTAGCTGATAATTTTCTCTCAGCTACAATGACTATGTATATGTCATAGAAGCCTTCGTCTCTAAACTCTCTTAGAAAAATTGACCACCTTATGTGTTCATGCTTCTTACAAAAGATACATCTACCTTTAAACAGTAGATGAGCCCTTATTAGTAAGACATGTCTATACATATTGAGAGCTTTTACTGGCTACTTTATCTAATATCTAGGTGCGCTTCTGGTTCTAATTTTGTTCATAAAGCTTCGTAATGAGATGAACGCATCGCTTTCTTCCCCAGCAGGCTTCTCTTACCTTACTATCTGCCACTTGGGCGAGAATGAGTTGTAGAGAGTAGGCCAAATTAAGGGTGAATAATTTGTTGGACGACTTCGAAGCCAAAGAGGTGTCAATAGAGTCTCCACACGACTCCTCTTGAGGCTGAATGAAAAGTACAAATTGGCCAAATCAGGTGCATAATTTGCAAGAAGACGTCAGTTAGCTCCTATGGGGCATTCTACTTGGCAAGCCTCTACTTTCTGCATCCACCATAGAGACTAGATTGAAGCTTCTTTGGTCTGTCTGAACCTCTTGCAAATTACCCAAAGAGGTGAGTAATCTGCTAAGGGACTTCTGTCAGCCTCTGGTGAATTTTTCATCCTATTTGGCCAATTTCCTCGGTACTTTCAGCTCTTAAAGAAGTCTGGTGGAGGCTAGGTTTACGTTACTTTGGTGGCCAAACTCTTCCGACAAATCCTTCACTCTATTTGGGCCAATTTTCTACTGTCCATTCCGACATTGAGAAAAGTTGTGTCTTTTTCAGACAAGCGTACGCAGGAGACAACATGACAGAACTCATGGAGGCATTACTGGGGGAGCAACCGCGCAACCTTCGGCCAAACTTTGATGGTGAGAGTTTAGTTTTCAACTCTGATACTAGTGCTCTGCAGTAAAATTTGTGTCGTGGGGTCGTGTGGTGTAGCGGCAGAGTGAGCGACTCGGAACCTAGAGGTCCCGGGTTCGAGTCCTGACATGCCACCGATCTTGTGCCCTTGGAAAAACACTTAACACGATTTTCCTCACTTTGCTCAGGTAAAAATAAGTATTCTCCTGTCATGTATTTGTCCCATGTTGGCGGTGGCATTAATTTAAGTTGAAAAAACTTGAGTGTACCGTCACCACGTCTGGTGATTACGTATTGGAATAAAAAAAAAGCATTTGTTGAGAAACGTATCAGCGAACTTTGACAGAAAATTCTGAATAGTAATCGTGCACCACCTGCAAAACGCAGATATCTAGTCGAGTGTTTCAAACAAGCTATCACGTAAGTGAGGTCTACATTGGAGTTCGAGTGAATATCAACACTTTACCTTAAACAAGTAGACCTAATGAAAAGCAATTTGATGTGTTTGTATGTTTGTATGTGTATATTTAGTAACGTTAGCAGATTATCTATTTCTTAATTTTTAACTCCGTTCTTGTATGTTAATCTGTACTTGTGTGCACATATCTATTTTATGTATTTGTATTTAACGAGCCCTGAAAAATTAGTCCCATAAAGGGGCTGAAAGGGTGTCTTAATAAACTTAAACCTTACTATGTACATCTGTTATCTACAGGTCCGCCTGTGGAAGTGATCGCTAATGTTTACATCAGTAGCATGGACTCAGTAGAAGAGAAGACAATGGTGAGTGCAATCAATACGTTACGTTTTGTCATTAGCAGATGTGCCTGTCTAGACTAATAAACGTCACTCTTTGGCAAATTGGTCCCATATAATCGACCTTGTGGGCAATTTCATCAACGTCGTATTGGTTGTCCACGTTAGCTGAAGATTACGTTTTATACCGTTGAAGAGATTCATCAGTCATGTATAGTACAAGTTCAGTAAGATAATTCTTCAATCATTCTATCGTTTTATACGTTTTTGACACTTTCTTTTATAGGCTTAATGATAGACAAACGTTATAAATTATTATGATACTATGAAAACAAAACAGAACAAAAACATTTTGTGTGTGGAAATCTGAATTTTTTCATTCATTCTTCGCCGAAACCAGTTTGAAACGCATGCTAATTATTTCTTGATCAAATCTCTTTAGACACAATTTCCCATGAATAATAAACATTAGATAGAAAAATCATTAATCGTAATTTTGATACGTTTGACGAACATTAAAAAAAATAACCATTTGACGTGGGCTTAATCAATTCCAAGCATTTAAAACCTTGGTATTCTGATATTACAAAAAATGTTTTGAAATGAAATGAAGAAAGGTGATTATACGATTTTGCCAATTTGGCACCTGGGGTATTTCGTATTGAGCTTAATTGACGTGATTATCAATTTAGGCAAATTTAATCTCTCTGTCAATTGATTTTGATTGTGTTGACAGGATTTTGCAGATTCAGCAGCAGATTCATCAATTGTTGATTAACGTCAACTGTGACGAGAGTATTATTCATTTAATTAGATTTGTCAGTGTACTTAGTGTATGATTGTGTGTGATTTGTTGATGAAAATCTAAATCGTCACCGACAACACCCTATGTTCAACCATTCTCAGGGGTACCCCTCATTGTCGTTTGTCAACAACTGTAAAATATTTGATGTGGTTTTCAACTTTATTTTGCAGACAGGACGTTTTGTTTTGATTTGTACACCAGCTCATTATGTACCTTTGTCATTTCTTCTTCTTATTATTGCTTTGTTTTATTGTTTCCTTTTATGTGTGAGAAGAGGGCTGAGATAAGTTTTATAAATTTTTGCCCAATCCTCGAAAAATAAATGTGAATAAAATGAAATAAAATCTAAATCGGGACGTTCCAATTTCCTGCTTACTCGTTAATGGCGAGTGCAGGTTTTCCTTCCATCACTTTTCATCAAATTCTACTGAAAATTGTTTTTTTTTTTTGTAAAAGATCCTCACCTATCAAGTGTACTACTCTCCAGGCAGAGGTTGATGGTGGAAGATCCTTTGCTTCTTATATATGGCCCTTTTTTGTGGCCACTATCACCACTTGAATTGGGTGGGGAAATGGTTACAGACTGGCCAATTTGATACTGTCTTACCCCCACCAAAAGATCTGCTTGGAGATTAAAGTGTACCTCATCGGATTAAATTCGGAGGCATGATGATGATGATCAAACGTGAATCCCACCCAAATATAAACGCCAATCGTTACTACACTGCACAGTGTGCGGTTGACCCGACTTAATTTTATTAACCAGTGGACTGAGCAATTGGCTGACGGATTGATCTCTGCCGCTGAGCTACCCGGTAATTGATATTGACCTGACGACCCGGGGTAAGGTTTAGGCCACACCGACTTAATTTTATGGATGACATCCTCTGAAGACCCCCCAAACTAGTGCGCGCAGGCGAATAAAATAAAAATCCGGCCAAAAATAAAAATGCTACTAAACCACAGGAATACAAAGGCAAAGCTGGTATTGTGAATTTGCGGCAGAACATAGCGACATATACGACAAGCCGGCACATGCTGGCTTTTTGCGGATTTATGAATCGACACTGTACGTATGTACTGAGGTCTTGAGTCGTGGAGCTTTGGTAGCCTGGGTGCCATCCTCCAGAGTTACCACCGGCTCCGTACTGTTGCTATGTAGCAAGCTACCATGGGCTATCCAGGCCAGAGCCTCGGATGACGTGATCTTTTTTTTTTGAGAACAGACGAAAATCAATGCGCGCGGGGATGTCATCCATAAAATTAAGACGGTGTGGCCTTAGCCTGGGAGTAGATTCAGCACGACCCATTGCGCGAAGACCATGAACTATTATAGGACACAGTTCTATATTGTATTGGGATGTTTTGCATGTACCATATCGCTTGAAATGTCGATTTAGATGTGAAAGGGCTGTTTCATTGCGGGTGGTTATTATGTTTTTTTTATTGTGATATTGTATTGGGATGTTTTCCATGTACCATATCGCTTGAAATGTCGATTTAGCTGTGAAAGGTCTGTTTCATTTCCGGTGGTTGTTATAGTTTTTTTTATTGATCAACATAGAAACGTACAGAACACAGTGATGGGCCACCACTGACAAAGAAGAGTACATGCAATGGTGAATAGTAAAACCAAAACAACAACAAGAGACAGTCTTTGGTGGCTAGAAAAGAGCATTTATTATAGTAAAACATTGAACTTTATTCAACACAAGGGGTACAGGGCGATGAAATTTTCGACGACCACTGTCGTCTTCATCAGGATAATTAATGACCAATCACTTCACAACGTGTGAATAAGGTCACGTGTTCGTAAACCGTAACTCTCGCGAGATCACGCTGTGAAGTGATTGGTCATTAATTATCCTGATGAAGTCGAAAATTTGATTGCTCTGTATCCCTTGTGTTGGAATAAAGTTCAATGTTTTACTATGATTACTACCAACACAGATAAACTTTCATGATGAGCATTTGAATGATGTACCTTAGTGGACGTATCATAGCAATCACACTTACACATACATTCCTATGTTTGCCTTGAGGAGCATAATCATTGACGCACGCATACACAATATGCAAAAATATGCATGCTTTGACCAAGTAAGACCAACTAGGAATCGGCCTCTGCCTTTATCGACTGCCATGAAGACCTGGACAATCATCATATGACCCGCGTACCCGTAACACAGTAGGAGCTGCATTTATCGATTTACTAGTGACACACATAGCCGCTATTCACTGTCAAAATACAAGCCTGATTTGCGCTTGAAGCAAAAATTAACATTTACTTTTCTACACATCGTTTACTCCAGTTTAATCATGCTGATACACACCTGCTTTGGTTAAGTGATCACGATGATTCAGATGTATATGAAACATGAATTATGGAAAAGCTGACACTAGAATCCGCTTGATTACTCGGGTTTTGGGAATCCTATTCTTTGAACATAATAAAGATGAGAAGATCATGGTTATCATACTGTCACTACTTATAATAACGATAATGCTGATGAATTGTGCTGATATGTGATTTTTCGTCATAGTACTGATAACAACAAAGCTGCAATTGCGTACGTATGTGTTGATAAGAATGAAAGGACTGACATTCTCACATGCATTACGACTACTGCATTTTATATTTTAAGTATGAAGAAGTCCAAATTTCAGCACAATCTTCAGCGTTTGTGGCTTACAGGAGAAATGAAAGAGAGAGGGGGTATGACTATAATACATTTCCAACCATAAGATTGCTGCGTCGGTAAATGTTAGACATTCAGGTAATAAGATACGCCAGAAACAGTTACTCAGACAAGCAACTGGATATGATTTTGGAAATGGCCAGACGTTTCAGGTAGCATCCACTACCTTCCGTCAATGACGTCTGACCGTTTCCAAAATTATATCCAGTTGCTTGAGTAACTGCTTTTTTGGCATAAGATTGCTGGTCCCAACATAATGGTTGCCTGAACTTGGCAGGATCAAGATTTATTCATCATCACGTCAGAGAACATTGCATTGCCAGTACCCTGTGCAAGATGGAGTATTGTAATTATCATAGGGCATCCTGAGACGGGCCAGACGCTGCAGCACTGCGACTCTCTGTCATAGATCAGGCTATGGACCTTGACGTAATGTCCTTGGCGACCACGGTCGTGTCTTCAAGTTATGTCTTCAAGGCAAAATTTGCACAGCAAAATACTGGATCTACAGCCTCAGTTCGCACAATTCTGCATCTGTAGCTGTATTGCCGGTAAAACCGCCCTTCGGTGTAACACACCAGCTTTGCCAGTACCCTGTGCAGCTTTTGCTTAACAATTACCAAGAAAAATCCAAACCGACGATGGTTTAATTAAAATACACATGCCGGGAAACCAGGTAAACTGCCAGAAACAAATCATCCCACAACAAGATTAACAATAACGAGACTGCATGCAATAGGACAGATAATCATGATGCAAGAACTTGAGACATGGGACATTAGATTTAACAAGACAAGCGTTAGTTAAAAACTGTTACCAACGGTAACAATGTTATAATGACCTGCCTGTCGACATCAAAAGACAATGTCAATCTGATGGAATCATTGGCATCCGTCTTTTCATGTAATGTTTGGACAGCATAAAAGTTAATCTCCAAGCAGATCTTTCGGTGGCAAGACAGTATCCATTGGCCAGAGTAGTGTCCATTAGCCACCGGTTGGGAAATGGATACAGGACGGCCAATGGATACGGTCTTTTGCCACCCAACCGAAAGATCTGCTTGGAGATTACATAAAAGTAACAAAAATGTTTCTCGTGCTCTTTTTGAGTAGCAACGTCTTGTAGGCATGGACTCGATAGCTATGAGATACACTCTGCTCACCAGATAGCTAGCGGTGTTACGAAGTAAAACCCATGTATCATTAAGTTGTAGCGCATTAGTCTTACCTCCTCCACAACTCACGAATCATGCTTGGCGTTTTCAAGGCCAGCCTAATCTTAATTGGACGTCCTGTACTGCGTTAAACGTGATCATAGTCACGACACGTGCTTCGAATCTGGTAATAGATGGTGTGATATAGAGAAGCGACGACCCAGTTATTATTAATGGACCTTAGAAAAGCAAGGCAACTATCATCATGGTGTTTTATCTGTATCTGTATCTGTATCGATATAGCCGGTATAACCGCCCTTCGGTATAACACACCAGCTTCGCAGCCACGCGGCGCGGCGGCAGCTAGCTATATCACATCGAACGACTTGTTACACTCAATCTTTGCACATTTGATTGCAAGAGTTGTTTAAAGCTTTCTAGTGATGATGCTCCAACTGTGCTTGGTGGCAACGAGTTCCAGTCTACGATAGTTCTGGGGAAATACGAGTTTTTGAATACCTAAATTCTTGGTTGATGACTCTGATATTTGAAGGCATGACTTTAGAGTTATTAGAAGAAACGTAAGCTGTAATTTTTACCTTTTTTGTCGTTGGGGATGCGATGAGGAGGGGCACTCCCGTTTTCTTTGACATTGCATGAGGACACAAAGGAAAGACTTATCGTTCATCCGTTTACTCCATTATTTAGCCTATCATGAAAGCGAACGTTTCCTATTATCCTCTTCCGTTTACGCGCCTGTCGTAAAAGAAAGGTCTTCGGTTGGATAATTGGGTGTCTACATAAAATATTTGTTGGCATCGTGGTAGACAACAGACGGCGTATATTTTACCGCCAACGAGTCTGACAACAGATTGGCTGTTTGCCATTTTTGACAGAGCAGAATTGGATCCCCAACGTTTCACAAAGTGGCTCTGTCAGAGGCCGTAATGAAGCGGCAATGATACCACCGATGTACTAAGACAACTTGCTTCTTGATGACCTTCGGGGCAGCATCCAATATTGCAAAAGACTGTAGAGACGAATCTGACCTATTCACATTTGATGAATGCGTTTTCGCTCTGCTCTGGAAGCCTTGTTACAGAGTGGAGGAAGCTTTGGTTTCTTGACATATATACTATGATTACTCCCAAAACGTACCGCCATACGTTTTGTTACATACAATACTAGAGTTCCACGACTACAAATTCCGCTGCAGTACAATGCCGAGGCGCCAGGGGGCCTAAAATGTAATCATCTTGAGGTCTTATCAAGACTTACCCACCTACCAAATATCAAGACAATCCATTCAAGCCCTCTTGAGTTATCGTGTTTACAGACACACACACAGACAGACACATGCACACGAACGCTAGCAAAACATAACCTTCTTGGTGGGGTCGAGTGGCGTAGCGGCAGAGTGCGCGACTCGGAACTAAGAGTCCCGGGTTCGAGTCCTGACATGCCACCGATCTTGTGCCCTTGGGAAAGGCACTTTACACGAATTTTTCTCACTTAGCTCAGGTGTAAATGAGTATTGTCCTGTCCTGTATTTGTCCCCTGTGTTGGTGGCGGCATTAATATAAGTTGACAAAACTTGAGTGTGTCGTTACCACGTCTGGTGATTACATGTTGGAATAAAAAAAAACCTTCTTGGTGAAAGTAATGATACAATTCACAGATATTCAAATGAGACAGTCAGATGGGGCTGTAATGGTCAGTGAGCAGCTTGGAGATCAAACTACCATCAAAAGATAAAGTTCACTCTTCATCAATCAGGTTCGCATCCACGTACGATATCGACCGGATTCTAACAAAGCATAAACAACATCATCAGCAACCATCTCTGCTTTCAGTATTGATCCGTTCCGATTACCCGGGAATAAATGAGCCATCGCATTGGAAGTGCCAATCAGCGTCCGGGCAACCCTGCAAATAGTAATTGGCAAATGTAACACCTTAAGGATGTTATATGTATGGCACACAACCGATATGGTGAAAATAGGCTACATATGCCTTCTTGGCGTTTAGTTGGCGATCTATTCATCGAGAAAATTCTTCTACAATTCGATGGGAACAAGCTATCGATACAGTCGCAACGGTCAGGAAACAAACAACAAAATCCGATATAGTCACTACACAAAAGGGAGTCATAAAGTTCCTTAGCTACAGAGGCTTTCACTAAGATGATGTTTCTAAACAGACCAGAGACGATGCTTCTACAATCCGATCGGAACAAGCTATCGATACAGTCGCTACGGTCCGGAAACAAATAACAAAATCCGGCACAGTCACTACAAAAAAGCAATGTAAAGACTGAAGAGTACAGTTCCTTAGCTACAGAGGCTGTTACTAAGATGATGTTTCTAAACAGACCAGAGACGATGCATCTACAATCCGATCGGAACAAGCTATCGCTACAGTCAGTACGATCCGGAAACAAAGAATAGAATCCGATACAGTCACTACACAGAAGCAAAGTAAAGACTCAAGAGCACAGTGCCTTAGCTACAGAGGCTGTTACTAAGATGATGTTTCTAAACAGACCAGAATCTACAATCTGATCGGAACAAGCTATCGATATAGTCGATACGGTCCGGAAACAAACAACAAAATCTGATACAGTCACTACACAACAGCAATGTAGAGTCATACAGTTCCTTAGCTACAGAGGCTGTTACTAAGATGATGTTTCTAAACCAGACCAGAGACGATGCTTCTACAATCCGATCGGAACAAGCTATCGATACAGTCGCTATGGTCCGGAAACAAATAACAAAACCCGATACAGTCACTACACAAAAGCAATGTAGAGTCATACAGTTCCTTAGCTCCAAAGGCTGTCACTAAGATGATGTTTCTAAACATACCAAAGACGATGCTTCTAAAATTCGATCGGAACAAGCTATCGATACAGTCGATTCGGTCCGGAAACAAACAACAAAATCCGATACAGTCACTACACAACAGCAGTGTAGAGAGTCATACAGTTCCTTAGCTACAAAGGCTGTCACTAAGATGATGTTTCTAAACAGACCAGTGACGATGCTTCTACAATCTGATACAGTCGCTACGGTCCGGAAACAAACAACAAAGTCCGATACAGTCACTAAAAAAAAAAGCAATGTAGAGAGTCATAAAGTTCCCTAGCTAAAGAGGCTGTCACTAAGATGATGTTTCTAAGCAGACCAGTGACGATGCTTCTACAATCTGATACAGTCGCTACGGTCCGGGAACAAACAACAAAATCCGATACAGTCACTACAAAAAAGCAATGTAGAGAGTCATACAGTTCCTTAGCTACAGAGGCTGTCACTAAGATGATGTTTTTAAACAGATGTTCATGGTTCGCAGGTGCAGATGGATTCTCATGGTTTGGTACCTGATGAAATGTTACGGGACAGGACCAGGAATTCATTATACAGCTGACAGGTTTAACGCGAATCAAAGTCTAAAAACGGCGATGCCTATGGCTACGGCTATCTCGTAATGGTACGCAGCAATGGCAGCAGGTAGTAATTCAATTGGCCTAATAAGGGCGGCTTTTAAATATTTGTGGATGTTGTAATTGTCAGCTCGATTCTCGTCGTCGGAATATTCTGCTTTTGAAGCACCCAAGTGTCAATGGCAATACTGAGCAGAAATATGATCAATTCTTCAAATAAAATTTTCAGATATTATTGATGACTCGAATACGTCAATGTTACGGGAAGGGACCAGGAATCTATTATTCAGTTGATAGGTTTAACGCGAATCAAAGTCTAAAAACGGCGATGCCTATGGCTATGGCTATCTCGTAATGGTACGCACTAATGGCAGGAGGTAGTAATTCAATTGGCCTAATAAGGGCGACTATTAAATATTTGTGGATGTTGTATGTACTAGTAACTGTCAACTCGACTTTTGTCGTTGGAATATTCTGCTTTTGAAGCATCCATACGTCAATGGCAATACTGAGCAGAAATATAGTTAATTCTTAAAAAAATATGTTCAATTCTTCAAATAAATTTTTAGATTTTATTGATGACTCGAATACGTCAATGTTACGGGACAGGACCAGGAATCTATTATTCAGTTGATAGGTTTAACGCGAATCAAAGTCTAAAAACGGCGATGCCTATGGCTACGGCTATCTCGTAATGGTAAGCGGCAATGGCAGCAGGTACTAATTCAATTGGCCTAATAAGGGCGGCTTTGAAGTATTTGTGGATCTTGTAATTGTCCGTTCGATTCTTGTCGTCGGAATATTCTGCTTTTGAAGCATCCATACGTCAATGACAATATTGAGCAGAAATATAATCAATTCTTCAAATAAAATTTTCAGATATTATTGATGACTCGAATCGAATACGTCAATGTTACGGGACAGGACCAGGAATCTATTATCCAGTTGAAAGGTTTAACGCGAATCAAAACAGCGATGCCTATGGCTACGGCTATCTCGTAATGGTAAGCGGCAATGGCAGCAGGTAGTAATTCAATTGGCCTAATAAGGGCGGCTTTGAAGTATTTGTGGATCTTGTAATTGTCAACTCAATTTTTGTCGTCGGAATATTCTGCTTTTGAAGCATCCATACGTCAATGGCAATACTGAGCAGAAATATAATCAATTCTTCAAATAAAATTTTCAGATTTTATTGATGACTCGAATACGTCAATGTGGTACCATACACGCTCATATTGGGTATTGGGTGATAAATTATCATGCAAATCCACCACATTAAGTACAAAGCAAAATTAGAATGCGATTTCTGATTCCTGAAGTGGTTGTAATGGTTAATAGACCGAATTACGGGTGATATAAGGGGTCGTTTATTTCATTGTATAACCTTTGAATGGCTTGACTTATTTATTGGAGTTATTGGATTGTCAGAGCGTGTATGCACCAAATGGGCAGATGGAGACATATGTTACGGATTCAAATAATGAATATACAGCCACAGCATTGACCATTGTATCATGAAGGACGGACAGAAACATTTGCTGAAACATTTTTTTTATATATTCCAACATCTAATCACAAGACGTGGTGCCGCCACCAACACGGGACAATACTATACTCATTTTCACCTGAGTCTAGAGGGGGAAGTCGTGTAAAGTGCCTTTCTCAAGGGCACAGGATCGGTGGCATGTCAGGGCTCGAACCCGGGACCTCTTGATTCCGAGTCGCGCACGCTGCCGTTCCGCCACACGACCCCAATGCTGAAACATTTGAAAAGAAGCTATATTGTATTGTCTTACCCCGGTTTAACAGTGTCAGTTATATTCCAGGTCTAGCTGGTTGATCAAACGATGCAGATGATAATATCATAAAACAGCTCAATGCAATAATGTCAGTAGATAAAACGTGACTAGTATGTGCTGGTCAATATTATATCTCACCATGTATTTGTTGTTATGTACGTTGTTCTAACACTTTTGTAACAAGAATTCGAGATCTCATACCTCCGTGAAATATATGAGTTTTTGTAAATGTTTTTTATTTGTCTCACTGACTATGGGAATAAGCATAATCTAGTTTAATCTATGGTTTTCTAAATTCAAATGACAATGGAGGTAATTATCAATAACTTTTAGGCAGAGTAAAATAACGAGACTATCTTCACATGTGGTTAATTTTTTTTTTTTTTAACTTTTCCGTGTCCGCCACGGCACTTTATTCTCTCCACATGTATGTTACAAATAATATGTCAGCATATAAGCTTAATAAATCAATGAAGTACATGAGTCTTGCGAACATAAAACATATTTTTTTTGTGTGTGCTTATCTTATTTCTCTTTCAGAGACAGAGCAGAGAGTCTTATTCTTGTCATTCTGAATAGTAATCATGTGGTTAATACATACGTTGAAGCTAGATGCGGACAGCCACTGTCTGGTAACATTATATATTATTAAATCAATGACCGTTACTAATTAAGGCAGGGCCCGCGTCTCGTTTTCGAACAAAACCTTCAGCCTGGAATCAATTTGCATCAACTGTTGAAGGCATGGTCACGTAATTAAGCAATGGATAATCAAGGAGATAGAATTGACTATTGAGAAGGAGTGCGTGTGCCGCTAAGACTGTTAATAGATTTTTATATCAGACGAATTAAGGTTAAGGTAACCGCCCTCTGAGTAGTCCTCAACAAAAACTTCAACAAGAATTCGGAGATTTCAAACCTCCATGAAATATATGAGTTTTTGTAAATGCTTTTACACAGTACACTACACTACAGTACAGAACAAAATAACACAGGTTTTTGTTTTTAACAAAAAGCTAATACAGTAGCACCTTTGGCCTCAGTACATGTAGCCTATTCCAGAGGGAGAACCACATCAATCAAACCGGGTAGGCGCGCTGCCTAACAGCTGGTGTTTTGTTGCCTAACCGGCACATCTGTCTTCCCTCAAAATAAAAGAGTCCTGCTGCAATACCAAGGTCAGCCACCAGGAGGCCCATATTTTACCTTGACCTTTCGCTTCCTAAGACCTACCAGCATACCAAATATCATCACAATCCATACAGGCGTTATGAAGTTATGCTGACTACAAATGTGCGGAAACACAGACACATACACACACACACACAGACGCGCCAAAAACAATACCTCCATTTTTCATACCACAACACATGGTATACGTCTGGAAGGTTTCTTAATAAAAACTCTGTAATTGATGAGGTTTTTCTATTAAAACTCTGTAATTGATAACTTCGACGCAACACGTACTAAGCTAACTGCCAAGTCTGTCTAGCAACAATGTATATTTCAAGAAGTTATCGATTATGTGAACCAGCCAAGAGAATTCCTAATTGCGACCCCTACCTATTTAGGAGTTTGCAATTTGTGAGTGTCACTGGCCTTACGTATACGTCCTTAACCTTAAGCTTTACCCAAATGTAGGGATTTTGAATCGTTCGTATAACTCCACTGTACAACAGTGTCCAGTTTAATTCCGGAATTCCAGTTTAATTCCGGACTAATTCCCATATCTCAGCAACCTTACGTCTAAATGGGATAATATTCTAAGATATAGGTAAACATGATGTAAGAAGCACGTAGTAGCCATCGGTGACCCCTTGGAAATCAACACAGTTCTGCAGAATTCTGGGAACTGGAGCCTGAATTCTTCCGGAATTAGTCCGGAATTAAACTGGAATCCCGGAATTAAACTGGACACTGTTGTACATAAACTACTGTTTTATCTTGTATCCCCATCTGCCACTAGCACTCTAATCTCCAATCATGTAAGAGTATGCCATGATACAAGGTGCGCACTAGAATCAAATGTAGCTACAAAAAATTAGGCCAATAAAGAGACTCAAAGAAGAGTTTTATTCAGTCGACGTTTCGGTGACCGTCTGTCATATTCCTCGGGGCAATTCTGACTGGTTCACATTGCACGACAAAGTGTAGCAGCTTACAGATATGAATAAAACACTTGCGTAACAAGAGTCTCTTTATACAGTGACTTACCAACCTGATGAAAGATGAAACTATTCACGGAAGAAATTAGACCGCAACTAATTGACTCAAATGCCAAAAACTGTGGGGTCGTGTGGCGTAGCGGCAGAGTGCGCGACTCGGAACCTAGCGGTCCCGGGTTCGAGTCCTGACATGCCACCGATCTTGTGCCCTTGGGAAAGGCACTTTACACGACTTTCCTCATTTCGCTCAGGTGAAAATGAGTATTGTCCTGTCATGTATTTGTCCCCTGTGTTGGTGGCGGCATTAATATGAGTTGATATAACTTGAGTGTGCCGTCACCACGTCTGGTGATTACATGTTGGAATAAAAAAAAGCTAGTTCGCGTTGGTGCTGAAATGCCTTCCACTAACAATGACTTTTTCCCCACAGGATTACACAGTGGGGATCTACCTGCGACAGTTCTGGCAGGACCCACGGCTGGTGTTTGAAGGACTGAACAAAACCATCAGCCTGGACTCAAACATCCGGCCCAAGATCTGGGTACCGGACCTGTTCTTCGTCAACGAGAAGGACGGCAAGATGCACGCCATCACCACAGCCAACAAGTACATACGGATCCACCCTAACGGCACCGTTCTATATAGCATGCGGTAGGTATACTCTATAGCAGGCGGTTTACCTGCATGTGATATACCAGTTGTTATTGTATAGCAGGCGGTTGGTAATCTGTAGCATGCGGTAGGTTCTCTACAGTATGCGGTAGCTACTACTAGGTATTCTATAGTATGTGTTAGGTACTCGATAGACTGTGATAGGTACTCTATAGCATGCGGCAGGCGCTCTATAGCATTCAGTAGGTGCTTTCCGTATAGTATGGACCGGAGTAGGCCATCTATAGCATGCGACAGGTACTCTATAGCATGGAGTAGGTACTCTATAGCGTGCGATAGGTATGCTATAGTATGCGGTAGGTACTCTATAGCGTGCGGTAGGTACTCTATAGCATGCGGTAGCATAGGTACTCTATAGCATGAGGTAAGTATTCTATAGCATGTGGTAGGTACTCTATAGGGTAGGTACAGTTGTACTCATTAGCACGCGGTAGGTACTCTATAGCATGCGGTAGGTACTCTATAGCATACGGTAGGTACTCTATAGCATGCGGTAGGTACTCTATAGCATGCATTAGGAACACCGACCTCCGTATGGCACGGTAGTTGGGTAGCCACACTTTGTAGTGGATAAATCGGAATCGGCCTTAGCAGTGTTATGCATCAGGCAATCCCTGGCAGCTGTTTTAACGAGATACATTCTAAAGAATGTTTTTACTACTGGTAGATAAGATTACAACTTCAGCTTAGGCGATCAGTTAGTCACTCAGATACTGCACTCGGTAGCGATTTCTCCCAAGAGTAACGCATTCAGGTTCAATACTGCCGATACCTTCAGTGCTTTAAAAGACAGACAGATACCGGTGCAATAGCTCAATTGGTGGAGTGCTCGCTTTGTAACCGGGAGGTCGTGAGTTTAAAAATGACTTTAAAAATGGTACACACTTCTTTCTCTGCTTAGCACTCAGCACATATGAGAAAGAGTGTGGGAATGTCAAGCATACAGCACTACCAGCGGACCAGCCCCCTGCTGTAGTGCCCTGCACAACTGTGTGTCGCCCAAGGGCTACGGAAATGGACATGGGCACCAAAACCCTATGCTCTGTATAGAGCACGGGTAGACCTAACCACTTACTGGTACATCATATATGGAAATGCATGCTGACTTCTCACCCTCACACGGTTGACCTAATATTGAGTTTCATGTATTTGGACAGGCAAGGACTTGCCAAAAGGGAATCGAGTAACCCACTTTTCACAGCATTCCGCGGTCCCCTAGGGCAGAAGCAATGGTTTCTATCAAACCGCCCACCCGTAATGGTACCAAACTTCACGGTGCGACGTGTAGAATTACAAGTAGGAAGCCATCTAGTCAACTGAGAAGGATCTGTCCATGTCTAATAATGGGCCATAGTTCCTATTGGTTGTGTTTGAAAGCCCGTTGTCTGAATCGCCAAGCCTTCAATGAGTTGATTACGTAGATAACCAAGTGGATCTGCTCTTTTATGTGAAGTCCTCCGAAATGATGAATTGTTCGATTTGGAGATTAGAGCGATGGTTACTTGACTGACTTGATTATGTGTTTCAGACTGTCTCTGAAGCTGTCCTGCTACATGCATCTGCGCAGCTTTCCCGCTGACAAGCAGTACTGTAAGATGCAGATAGAAAGTTGTAAGTCCAGCTAATCCATTCTTTTTCCTTTGTAAGCCACCCGTGATATTAGTAGATAGTTTCAAAGGAGTTAATTTGCACAGTATGTTACACTCGATGCACATCTACATCTTGATAAAGCAAGAGAATCCACGATGAGTATCAGTGCAGTGGTTGAGCTTTGCCGTTACTTATTAAATTTTAAGGCTACAAAGTGTGTGTTGTGAGCGAAACGCTTAGAAAACAAATTGACATGCCAGACGATTTTATCCAACAGTAGATGATTAACAACATTAACATCAATCAAATATATAATGGGGACGTTAATGGTAACTACTACAAACGAGTTAAGACAATTGTGACTGCTTTTAGCATATTAAGTAAGTGTATTGGCGTGGTTTTTAATTTCTCAACACTGACAACAGTTCAAAATGCAGTTTTTATTCTGCATGGTCCTTGATTATTCGTATTCCCGCTTTCTAGTCTGTATTAAAGATACAAGTTTTTCCACAAACTGTGCCCCATACTTACATATCCTGCTATATAACTGTGCACACTGAAAGATAAGTAAAAAGCTGCTGTGACACTAGCGTCTAACGTTTAATGACTACCCCACCTCCTCCCCGGTGCAATACCTCAATTGGTAGAGTGCTCGCTTTGTAACTGGGAGGTCGTGAGTTCAAACACCGGCCGGGTCATACCAAAGACTTTAAAAATGGTACACACTTCTTTCTCTGCTTAGAACTCAGCACATATGAGAAAGAGTGTGGGAAGGTCAAACATACAGCACTACCATCGGACTAGCCCCCTGCTGTAGTGCATTGCACAACTGTGTGTTGCCCAAGGGCTACAGAATTGGATATGGGCACCACCCTACGCTCTGCATAAGGGCACGGGAGACCTTTCCTTCTTTTCCACCTCCTCCCCGAAATCGTTTTCGTGCCCTTCAATCTCTGTTTCCCAACTTCGCAGACAGCTACACGACCCAGGACATGGTGCTGGGCTGGAGCACCAACCGGGCGCCGCTGGAGATCTCCCGGGAGGTCCACCTGCCGGACTTCGACCTCAGCATCGCCGACGTCAAAAGTTGTACAGCAGGGTACTCCACAGGTTTGTCCTTGGACCTTATTTGCCAATTCCAAACCATACATCTTTAATGCTTAGGTCACATTTCCAGGCCGGGGCCCGGCCGGGCTGTTTGTATGAACGAAAAATCAACAATTCTTATCAGGAATATACACAAATTGTACTCATGATTATCTTTTAAACTTTTTCTGTGCTCTGTTGTCTTTTGTATCGTACATTTCGTTCCATAAGACTGCCCGGCCGGGCCCCGGTTTGGAAATGTGACCTCAGCATCACTCTCCGTTAATTCATCATAATGACAATTTTAAATCTTAATATAAATAATATAAAGATAAACATATTTTGAAGGTACTTAGCGCTTCTAATGGCTCTATTTGACTGCTGTGCATGCATTTATGTTGGTCAAATAGATGTAGAAGTCAAACACTTCAAAGTTTTTGAAAGGAAAAGCTGCCCTCTGATGGTATCTTCAGCAAAGTTCATTGAACAGCAATCTATTTATCGCAATATCAAACATTAACCATGTAAGTAACGACGCAAATAGAAATTTACAGGCGATGGTAAGCCAATGATTCTATTGCTTTCTTGTAACTTTTGTGAGTAAGTTCAAGTCACGCACAACCTGGCCTATCAGAGTCAGATATCTCTAAGACGTTTCGTTGCGAAAGGTGACTGAGTATATGACTGTGGTCTTATCTTGACTTGCATAACAGATAAGGGCATCATTACCTTAAAGAACGACCCGCACAGAGGAGCAATATCTGCGACAGGCAGTGGTCCTATCTGATCTGAAGCAGAGTTTATTTCCTGCAAGTTTTCACCCTGGTAGAACCAACTTTGATAACTTCGAGAAGTTTCGGACGGGCTGGCTCTAACGACTTCTCTGAAAGTCTTCACTTATATTGTAGAATCTGATGGCCTGGCCCACTGCCACCGGTAATGGTGAACTGTTATCGACAGATGGTCATGACAATAGCGTTAATGTTATCACAGCCCACACTCGGACGTCATTAGTGAACTTTACCAGACAGAAAGTTCGGAGATTTGAGACAAGATTGCCAATACAAGTCTTCAGGCTATGACAGGAATAGTCTATCGTGTACTCCGTGAAATCCCTGGTTGGACACAATGAGCCGTAGATATATTTCTTGGCCACGCTCGTAACATACTTCTTCATCAGCGATGCTCATTGTCGTCTTGATGGAGCCCCTAACGACGAAGTCTGGATTATAGGACAGCACTTTGCTTACCATACTTTCAAAATTTCCTCTATCTTTGTCCATCATTATCATCATTCAAGACATTTTCTTGCTGTGGCGGATCACAATAAGTCCGTGTTTTATCGTTATTTCCTTAGACCAGATTCCCAAAAGCTTACCAAATCTGTGAATCGATAACAGTGGTTGGGTATAGGAGCATTGAAATGCTATTCTTGGAGAGATTCCCAACAATTACCACCATCCAATGTATCAGCCACAATTGCCATGTCTTTGAAAGATGTGTTCCTGTACGCTCTTACCAGTGCCAACAGCCAATAACTGATGTATGGTGAGGTCACCGAGAGCACATTTTCTAGAAGCTATAGAAGAAAAAGTTTTGCCAAACTGGCGCTTAAGGGAATTCCGGAATTGGTGAGATGAATGGTATTGACTATAGATAAAGCCGGAGGAATGTCATTCACATGGAAGCTGAAGATAAGCCATAAGTCCGGATCGATGCAGCAAGCCAGGTAGCAGGGAAGGTTTACCGCGCTCTGGTGTAGGATTTCCTCCTTTGGGTTTTTTCCAAGTCATAGGGCCCCACACTGTCTCAAACACAGGACAATAACCCCTCCACTATACACGATGTGATGCCATCCTCAGTATCTCAATACATTGCAGGGGTCGAAATAGATTTTGGGGCCAACTTGCACTGGTGCAGATAAAAAAAATACTTGCACCAGAAGAAAAATAGTTGCACCCGCCAAAAATAATAGGTACACAACCAAAAGTACATGACTTGTAGTAACTTTAATAGCATCCAATATTTGCTTTAAAAAAAGCACTACTAACCTACTAAAGCGACGTAGATACCTTCTATTAATTACAAAAAAATTAAGAAAAACTTCATGGATTCTGGTTTTGTTGAAATTGTTTTCCCTTTCGAGTTCTGTATTGGGTATTTCTACAGGTTGTAACAGCGGATAAAGCAAACTTGCACCGCCGTGCATCCCGGCAAAACATTAGTTGCAACACACCAAATTTACTTGCACCAAGTTGCACACAGAGGGGTATTTCGACCCCTGAATACAGTATACTGTGACTCAAGCCGGTTATCCGCGCTCTGGTACATGGTGTACGATTTACTCCAACAGTTTTTTTCCAAGTCATTAGGGCCCCCACATCTCAAACAGAGACAGGACAATGACCTCTCCACTCTACACGACATGATGCCATTCAAGCCGGTAAACAATCCCAAATCGATATGCTAATTTGTGCAGATAAATGAAGTGTGTCAAGTAATTCTACTGAGTCGCCGGTGCGGTAAATCAGGCTGGATACCAGGTTCAGACCTAATGAAACAGACTTGCAGTGAATGAAACGGACATATGTGCAGTAACCACGTAGTAATGAAGCGAAATAAAGTATCCACATGCTAAAATACAATGTGTGTGTGAAAGATAAATCGCCTTGTTGTTTCTGGATCTTTACCAAAACATACGAAGAGCACCCAGCGTTACATCGCTGGCTCACTATAGCCTTCTCATCATAGCCTTCTTACTTTTCTGGGTTAACTGGAACAAAGTAATGGGCCGGGTCATACAATCAGGGCATAACTGATTTTCCATGGACCTTAAGAAGACAATTGCCTGCTATTGTCTCTGCACATATGCCGGATGATGGAACTGTTATCCCCTTGGAAGTGCGCAACTCATCTAGTGAACACAGAAGAGACAACCTTCCCTTGACATTCCCGGCAATCGATTTAAGACTGCGAGAAGTATCGGAGGCTTTATGTGTTGTATATTGATGAAAAAAGTTCATGATTCTCTAACAGAATGACAGTTTAAAGCTAGCTTGGAATTCATTGAGAAAACGTACAATTGAAAAATTTACATGAGGTTGAAATGTCAAATGTTATAAAGAGAAATACTATGATGTACCAGTGAACCAATAAAGTACATCCTTGTTATCTAAATGTATCTCACAGGGTAATCCACAAGCATCAATAACACACATCAATGGGGAGAGCAATATGTGAATACCGGGGAATGACTATATATCTCTATACCAATGGCAATTCCCATGAAGAAGTAGTATTTGTCTTCTTGATACACAATATCGTTATTATGGCCGGAAGTGATACTGGTTCGTCTTCTTGACAGACAATAACGGTTTATGTTGCTGTACTGCTGACGTTTTATGAATAGATCTTAACTTTATATTCACTTTAACTTTCTCCTTGAACTGAAATGACACACTATAAAGGTTTTACGGCCAGAGTGCTACTGATTTGTCTTCTTTATCATACCATCTGTTTTACTGATTCGATCTGTTGATGTGCGACAGCATGGTATATCATCGTACTGCTAAACTATTAATGAGTCCTCTTGAACTGCAATAACATGCTGTTGGAGTTTTATAGGGTCGTTTTTACGGTGTAATATATAATTAGCTGAAGAGCATGGTATATGTTTTACGTTATTGTGTAGAAGAAGCTGTATTAAATTAAAAGTAGATTTCTTGTTGCATCTTTGACATGTTAACACTTGGTTAACGTTTACCTTCAATGTCTAAAATAGATACTTTCAATGTATTTACTAACTAACTTAAAGGTGTATTTTGTTACACGGATTTCTTCAAATAGAAATTTGATAAACTCAACTTATAATGTCAGAAATAACTGGTAAATTGAATTTTCAAAGCACTCAATAAAGCCTGATTGACGCAGAAAATATTCAATGTGCTCTCACCTTAGGCTTAAGCGCGTGGTACATTATCATGCTGCTAAAGTATTAATGAGTTGTCTTGAACTGCAATAACATGCTGTTGACGTTTTATAGGGTTATTTTTACGGTGTAATATATATTTAGCTGAAGAGCATGGTATACGTTATACGTTATTGTGTAAAAGAATCTGTATTAAATTCAAAGTAGATTTCTTGTTGCATCTTTGACATGTTGACGGTTGACGTTTACATTCAATGTCTAAGTTACTTTCAATGTATTTACTAACTTTTAAGTTAGTTAATTTTGTTACACAGATGTCTTCAAATAGAAATTTGATAAACTCAACTTATAATGTCAGAACTAACTGGTAAATTGAATTTTCAAAGCACTTAAATTGTGTAAAAGAAGCTGTATTAAATTAAAAGTAGATTTCTTGTTGCATCTTTGATATGTTGACAATTGACGTTTACTTTCAATGTCTAAAATAGTTACTTTCAATGTATTTACTAAATAATTTAAAGGTGCATTTTGTTTTTTTCAAAATGCATCTTTAAATTAGATTTCTTCAGATAGAAACTTGATAAACTCAACTTATAATGTCAGAAATAACTAGTAAATTGAATTTTCAAAGCACTTAAAGCCTGATTGACGCCAAAAAATATTCCATGTGCTCTTACCTTAGGCTTAAAATCTGGGTCGTTCACTACTCGTGATGTTTATTGGGCTGGACGCCAGGTAGCTCATGCATATCATATACATCTGCCTGTTGGAGCTATTTGCCCTTCGCCCTAAAACTGGGCCATCTCGGTTCAATAAAACCATGCACTGTAGGGCAATGGGTTATAGGATGCTGTTCAATCTTGTTTTCCAATGCAATTTGTTTTCTGGAGATTAATTTTAGTCAGTGTCTTCTTTCCATAATTATGCAAAAGTTACATTATGAAAAGTATCTAAATTGTTTCCCAAATGGATATAACCTTAAACTGTTCAAGTCTAAGGTCAACAAACATCTGTCCTCACTGTGTTCTGTTTTGTGGTGAACATGAAGTAAATAAAAAAAAAATTAATCTTGACAAAATTCATAACTGGAATAATTTTTTTGCTGCTTTTACTTCAATCCTATAACCAGAGTGTCTGCTAGCATTTGCAATGTTAAAATACCACTTGTGACAAAACAAGGATCAATAGCACCTTTTTTATTCATCAAAACAAGAAAACATAACAAGGACAATGTGACGCTGCACTCAAGTTTATACCTTATATTAACAGCGCTACACAACAAAAAAGTACAATTAACATTTAGATACACAAAGTTGACATATCTGTGCGCCGTTGTCCCACCACCCCAAGACATTAAAATGTTAATGGTAACAAAGTTATTTGAAAAATAAGATTACGTGGTAACCTCCTATATCTCATGGAAACACATCCGCCAATCAGAGCTAGGAGGAGGATTTAGGCCCATTAACACATACGTAGTACAAATGTATTTGGACTTCTATTTCTAATTGACTGCTAGAAACAGTCAAGCAGAGCTAGAAGCGCTTGGTATCTCCCTTTTTGCATATGACATTTAGTCGGTAAAAGGTCATGATACTAACTCTTCCATGTTTATGGCGTGCTGATTTTCAGGAGATTTCCCGTGCATCAAGGCTGACTTCTTATTGGAGCGCAGAATCGGCTACTTCCTCATCCAGATCTACCTTCCCAGCATCCTTATCGTCATCATCTCCTGGGTGTCGTTCTGGATCCACAGCGAGTCTGCGCCTGCGCGAGTAGCCCTGGCCATCACGACCGTCCTGACCCTCACCACACACAGCGCCACTACTACTCGGGCCGCCATGCCCAGGTCAGTCTTTTGGTATCACAACTATTGATGGCGTCATCATGACGTCATATAAATTTGCATAAATTATCGTTTTGCAACAAGACACTTTGTGACAAAAATTCAAAGTCCATACTTTTAAGTATGGACTTTTGAATTTTTTAAACTGCACTTTTGGAAGACCCCAAAAGTCCCCAATGTTTACAATGGTGGTAGATAAAAGACAAGTCCGGTAATTTTGAACCCTCACCACCCACAGCACCACTACTACTCGGGCCGGCCGCCATGCCCAGGTCAGCTTTTGGTATCACTGCACTTAAACAATGGTAGTAAATGTCAGCAAAGTCGGGTAGTGTTTACAATGGTAGTAGATAAAAAACATGTCCGGTGATTTCGGACCCTCACCACCCATAGCGCCACTACTACTCGGGCCGCCATGCCCAGGTCAGCATTTTGGTATCACTGCACTTAAACAATGGTAGTAAATGCCAATAAAGTTAGGCAATGGTGCACGTGGTAGATAAAAAAAAATGTCCGGTAAGTTCGGAACCTCACAGCGCCACTACTACTCGGGCAGCCATGCCCATGTCAGCATTTTGGTATCACTGCACTTAACCAATAGTAGTAAATAACAGTAATGTCGGGTTTACAATAATGTTTACAATGGTGGTAGATAAAAGGCAAGTCCGGTAATTCGGACCCTCCCCACCAATAGCGCCACTGCTACTCGGCCCGCCATGCCCAGGTCAACTTTTGGTATCACTGCACGAAAAATTGGATTTACCGATGGTAGTCATTCATTTTCATCATCATGGTAGTAACTGCTAGTAAAGTCAGGCAATGTTTACACTGGTAGTACATGTAGATAAAACACATGTCTGGTAACTTCGGAACCTCACCACCCACAGCGCCACTACTACTCGGGCGGCCATGCCCAGGTCAGCCTTTTGCGTCACTGCACGAAACTTTAGATTTACCGATGGCAGTCATTCATTTTATCATCATGGTAGTAAATGCTAGTAAAGTCAGGTAATGTTTACTTTGTAAACAGTAACGGACTTAACAGGGGAAGTAGATGAAAGGCAAATCCGATATACTATAGTAAATTAAATTACCGGAGTTGAATTCTATTTACTACCTTTGTAAATTCATTTACTGGAATTTACTACCATTGGCAAATGTAAAAAACCAAATACATGCATGTAATTAAAGTGTAGCAATTCAAAATTCACATCTCTTTATTACAAACATTTTAAGCCCTTTAATAGCAAACTAGTCACTCTCACATTTCGATCCCGTTATATCTTCAATTGCTATTCCTAAAATGTATGCAGCAGGCCGATCGGATTATTTTATCTATCTATAGATGATTCAGTATCAAATTTATCTACTTTTGCATTTGTGGGAGTTGTTAATCTCCAAGCAGATCATACGGTGGCAAGGCAGTATCCATTGGCCGGAGGAGAGTCCATTAGGTGGCTAATGGACATTCCTCTGGCCAATGGATACTGCCTTGCCACCGTATAATCTGCTTCGAAATTAGAAGTTGTGCAACCATGCAAGGCTGTTATATTCCATATGTAGGCATTGTAATCTAAGTAGGATAGAGGATGAGGAACACTTTGTATTAGAATGTAGTTTATACAACGAAGAGAGAGCTGAGCTTTATAAACTATTGCAATGTATGTTTCCCCATTTCATACATCTTAGCAACACAGATAAGTTCATATTTCTAATGGCTTTAGACAAACCTTCGATTATAAAACACATCTGTACTTATATCTACATCGTTACTAAGAAGCGAGAAGAAGCCAAATTATCGTAATTATTAGACCATATGTCCATAGTACATAGAATTAGCGCTAGCTTGTACATTGTATATATTCATTGCAAACTGTAAACAAACTGTGACGTCTTTCTTGTGACCTGTACTGATCCCAGTGGGTATTTGCGTACAATAAAGGTCTTCATTGATGGCTGCTTTACTATAACAGTACTTAACCTGCACCTTGTCCCATCAGGGTTTCCTACATAACGGATATGGACATCTGGATGGCAGCGTGCCAGACCTTTGTGTTCGCCGCCTTGCTGGAGTACGCCATTGTCAACCACATCTCCCGCCAGGTAGGCTTCAACACTGGCAATTAATTACCAGATCCATACCCTTAAGCCATGCTGGTTTCACAATCAATTCAAATTGAAATGCCAATAGTAAAATAGATACATTAATAAAAGTACTAGCCATAGAATATCACCAGGAGTTTCTTGTTTATGTATGTGTTGCATTTTCATAATCACTTAGTCTATTTTCAATTGGTTGAAGTAGGTTGGTAGATTTCATAATACTTTACGATGTATTTTTAGGCATTTGTACATGTATATCTTCATGTATTGCCTTTCTACTCTTTGCTATCTCAATTTTGGCAATATCATACAGAGATAGAATTTCAAACATTTGTAATCTGCAGAAATTACTTAATATGACATAAAAAGAGAACAAGAAGAGAACTGAAGAGTTACCTTATAGTTCATTACGTAATATACTAATGTGTTTTGCAGGACAAACGTCTAATGAAGAAGCTTCGTCACAAAAAGAGAAATGACCCCTGCAGTGGTGACGGCGGGGCCACGTCTCAACTCAACGGTCTGCACCTGGGATCCTCAGCTGCACAGAGTCAAGGTGACAGGTGCACACCTGATGTGGACAGCTGCACACCTGTAGAAGGCATGAAAGCACCTGAAAACAAGGGCTGTACTACTGACCCACCCTTGCACGAGACTCCTTTTACAACAACAACAACGACCACAGAGAACCACAACAGCATTGCCAGCGAACCGATAACACTGTCGGCTGACGTCTCGGGAAAAGATCAGAATTCAAAGACTGGAAACGTGAAGAAGGATGACGAGTATACACCAATGGCTGTGACCAGTATCCCGTATCCAGCCAAGAATTACGACGTGCCAGATAAAGACAAGGAAACGCGAGTGGAGATACTGTGCTGCACGCCCAAGGACAAGCCCAGTAACCAGAACTGTGAGTCAGTCCGCTTCACCTCGGAGTTAAGACTAGAGGCGAAGAGACTGGCAATACGACGCTCCCACGCGGTGGATCGCGCTTCTCGAGTTGTCTTCCCGCTGGCCTTCCTCATATTCAACCTCTTCTACTGGCTGTACCTTTACCGGATCCTACAGTAAAGTAATGAAACAGTGTACAAAATAGTTTTTTGAACCAGGTTGCCCAGTGCCTACGGCAAGAATTATGTTGCCCATCAGAATTTGAGGTTGCTCCACCTATAAGTTACTACTTTCCTCAAATTAAGTAATGTTACATACATAAGCCTTTGACAATATTTCTAACAGCATTTAGTTAACCGATACTAGTAATAGCCATTAATACTTAAAATCAAAAAGCATCTGCCGGATACAGTGGTGCAAGCCAAGTGGGCATGATTTGGGGAGGGGGGCATTCTTAAAATTCAAGTAGCACACTGGGCTACCTAGGTTCGAAAATAGGTTGCCCCAAGTAAAATTTGGTTGCCCGGAGCAACTGGGCAACCAGGTATTTTGCACGCTGTGAAAGATTTCAGACATTTGCCTTCTGCGTATATGTTGATATATTGTGATTGTCTTGTGGCATCTAAAGTTATTTGTACAAGGGTCAATGTGACCGTCAATGTATAGGTAGTTAGCTACCTCCTAACTACAAAATCACATTAAACTATATGTTTGGTACCAGAAATTTGTATCCAAAGCAAGTCTTGTGACCGGTGCACTACATAAAGACACTGCATCATGTGACAGTCATGTCAACTTAAAGCTGCCTAGTGGAGTGCCTTAAATTAAGTAAGGTCCAACTTCCAGATTATTACATATAGACATTACATGTTTAAGTGGGAGAACTGTCTAACAGTTTAAAAACACTGGGGTTTAATAAGGAATCTGTGTATTGTATCTATATCTTTATGACGTTATCAGTAAATCACCATATGAAAATAACACTGGCTATGTGCATGTACATGTACTTGAATTTGAATTGTGAAGTACGGATTTGTAAAGCAACTGCACATCAATATAGACCCCTACGTATACATGTACTCCTATCGGAAAATGATCGGGCTATGAGATTTGAAATGAGAAGTGTCTAGAAATTAATATGCAAATCAGAGTTCAACAGTAACCAATGACAAGGCTTAGGAGAGGATTTGAAATCCTCAACATTTGGCCTAGAAGCGGGTCTGATAGTCACTACACTATTATAAGCCACAGACATGAAAGGAATACATTGGGGAAGTTTAAAGCTAACTATAAACTAGAAACGTAACATTTGCAAAGCAACTACATAATGTTTACCTTCACCTGGTCTAGCCCAACAAACTACTGCTCTGTTTAGTCTTACTCTATAAGCCTAATACATTCATATGTATGTAAATGTAACCCAACACCACAGGGTGTTGCTACAGCACTAGTTACCATGGTGACAGACGTCTGGTCAAGGTCATTGACCTTATTTGTTTGGAGAAGAAGAAACTGAGCAAAAGCAATGTTTTTCTTCTGCGAAGGCAAACATGATAAACTACACTTTTCCCCATTGTTGGCCCAGGTAAAAGACTGCAGTCATCATAGTTGTAAACATGTTACAAAACTAGAGACTTGTAACCCAATATCAGTCAACTTGTGATGTGAACTGTAAATAAAACACTATCAACACAAATAAATAATTAATACATATCTGCCCACTGGTTACTCTGTCTTGAAGCCATTAGTATGGAATGTGCTGTTCTGCCTGTTGAATAAAACTTGTCAGAACTGTTTACTGTGTTTAGAGCACTGAATACATTGTCATTTATTAGGGGTCAGACATACATTTTCTACCTCCATGGTGTAACTAACACATAGATGTATTACTTGTGTTAGCCTCTACCAGACTTTGGAAAGAGTAAGAAATTGGGCAAATAGACAGATAACATGCCAGGGGGATTGCAAAAGGGTACAGTTTGCTGCTCCCAAGTGGACCAACTCCCCAGCACGTTATCTCTCTATTTGGCCAATTTCTACTCTTGCCAGCCGCTTCCCAAAGCCTGGAAGCTATATCTGTCATGATCAGGTAATAATGAATGTGACTCTGTTTGGTTAATGTACTTTGGTGCAAAATTTATTCAAAGTCTTCAAAGCCACAATCTCACCCATTACAAATTTGCTACAGATCGGTTGCAGTCATCATTCACACCGTAATATATTCTCTATTCTTTAGAATGGCACCATTTTAGGTCTTATACAGATCTTTGATCTGAATGATATCATTTTCTCCTCTTTATAACAATTTTTTTCTCATAACAATACTTGTGACAGCATTTACATTATCATGTTCAAATCTGTCATTACTAACAGACACATTTACAATTCCTGTGAAAACGTCCGCAACATACAGAAATCTCTTGAATTATAGCTATACAAAAAAGTATGCTTTTCCCTTTACAAAATGATCCCACAAAAGAGCAACAATGATGATAAAAGAATTTAGATTTAGGCCCCATACCCACTAGCATAAAATTGTCCGGATTAAACCGAACTGATTCGCTTTGATTTGGCTTCGATCCGGCCTGACGCTGGATCGATTCGGCTTGATCCAGACAATTTCATCCTAGTGGCAAAAGGGCCTTAGCATGCCCGTAGCCAGGATTTTGAATGGGGGAGTTCTTCCCACTGCTTGAGGGGACCTTGAGAGCTGTAGGCGCGAGGTTCCTTGGGGGATCAGGGGAAATTTTGAAAAATGAACCTTATAAAATGGCATTTCGTGCATTTTTGAGAGGATTTCAAAGAAAAAATCAGAGATAAATTTTTATTCAATGACAAAGGAAGCAGTTTTTCTACGATTCCAGTCTATCTTTTCAAGAAAAATCTAGGACTTTTACATAAAAAGTGGACCAAAAAGTGGACCTTTGAGCCTTGTGGGGGGTTCTTCCGAACTGGCTACGGGCATGTTTAGTCTCTTGTCCCCTAGAAAAGCCCAAACCATTTTTTCCTGGGCTGCTCCTTCTTCTCAGTCTCCTGTCGTCTGTCATACCCCTCTTCCACATCAAACTCCTCGGACCGGCTGTCCATCCCGACGGGTTGCCAGGGGAGACAGGCGGTGGCCGTGTCCAGCGGGACGACGCTTAAAAGGTTGTTCTCCTGCTTCAGGATCCCGAAGGACGAGAGGAACTGGACGGCCTCGTCGGCGTGGAACCTGATCTGACTGCCGGTCTTCTCCAACACCCACTTCTCTATGTCCTTCTCCAGGGCGCCTATCGCAGCGCCACCTGGTAAAATACAACGGAATTGCATCAAGGCAAAGTCAGGGGATACTGCCTTGAGCAACAGTGCATGTCTGCTGCATGATCAAGGTCTAAATTGTCTGATATGTATAGCTCATGAGAGCCACCTGGCAAAAGATATCAGAATTGCAATATGCACTGGTCATGAGTGCCACATTGGACAGAAGAATGGCATTTCACCATGACAACTTATGAGTGCCACCCATGAGAAAAAAGTGAAATTACATGTACAACCTATTGAACTCATGAGCAGCATCCACAACAAGTATGTCATTTCTACAGTTTCTTGCTCACTTGATCTTTTTTGTGGGACAGTAGTTACCTAAACTATGGCGAAAATTTTGGACCATTCACCATTGATTCATACTGGTGATAAAGTACAGGGTATTCATATGTATATGTTAAGAATAACCTGCTGGGCATATCACTTGTCAAAACAATTCCATTAGACTAAGACATATTCAGTCCCTTCAGAAAATTTCCACTACAGAAAATTTCTAAGGGCTTTGTCCTGCATATGACTCTAGGTTTGTCAACGCCTGAATTTACAGAAAAGTGCTGCTGACAGCTCTCTCTATGTATGGTGTTCTACTCACCTGGTGCGTCTGTGCCTGCCCCAGCAGACTGGTAGCTGAGGAGAAACGTGTACACCAGCAGGGTTTCCTTCACAGACTCGTCTTCGGCCCGGTCCACCAGCAGTGTCAGCAGGCCCCTGTTGTTGGCGATGTTCCGGTAGTACAGGGTCTTCGACAGCTCGGCGAGGTAGCGCATGTGCCGGTTCTTGTACGAGGACCAGGTGCGCGCGGCGATCAGGCCGGACACGCCGCCCACGATCAGCGACCAGTTGACCTGATACGACGCCATGACGGTAACTAGCTTGATGAGCATGCCGAGACTTGTGATGCCCACGCTGAAGTACAGGAACGCCTGGTCGAATTGGCTCATACGAACCTTTGCTTCGGGTAAAACCTGCTCTAAGGCGTTGATGGGAATGTCCTTAAAGGCCTTCAGGGTGAGTTTACCATCCTTGTTGTGTCGGACGGCAACCACTAACCTCTTGAAGGTTTCCTGGGCCTGTGGTTCCACGTTTTTGCTCCGCGTGACCAGACGACCGAGGGCTGCAAGCAGCCGCTTGGCCAGAGGGACCGGGACGGGTGGCCGCACCTCCTTACCAAGCGCCCAGAAGCGAAGGATGTCGTACCTGGTGGCATCAACTCGCACCTGTAGGAAAGCAAACATGTACAAAGGATCTGTGAATGATTTCATCAGGTTGGTGAATGATTGGATAGCAAAGGTCATTATTCACAACCACATACTTTGGGAGCGCACTAACATCAGTGCACAGTGAACCAGCAACACCTAGCCTCTATGCACAGTTAACCAGTAAAACCTACAACTAGCTTCAGTTCACAGTTCACCAGTAACACCTAGCCTTGGTGTACAATGAAACAGTAACACCTAGATTAAGTGCAGTACACGACTTCCCTGATCACCAGCCAACCTTGCTCCTAACCATGGTTGGGGGGAGTTTGGCAGTGTTTGGGAGGCCATATGTAGCAAAGAGTGACAGTTTGCACTCTTCAAATGGTTTTCCGTTCTTACATGAACTCACCATGACCCCATCGCCAGCCTGGTGCTCCTGTAGAGCCACCTCCACCACAGGTTTGGGCAACTCGTGGAAGTTTGCCTTCTCCATGACGATGGCCAGCTTCTGTAACAACCAGAACTCGTTCTCGGCGCGCTCCCGACGGTTCCACTGCCGCGTGCTGATCGTGTCTTTGTCGGGGTTCAGAGGGTCAAAGAGGGCCTGGTGGGAAAGAAATTGTCAGCTAACAAGTAATTAGAAAAACCTGTATTTTCTGAAGACATAATTGATGCAATTACAGCTAGAGCTCACTCAGGTGTACCTAGCCTTGATCAGACCGGTGCTGGAGTACGGTCACGTGCTCTTAGTTGGCTGCAGCAAACAACAGGAGCTGGCTATTGAGAGAGTCCAACGGCGGGCTTTACGGATCATCTCTCTGGGTGGAAGAAGGGAGGTACCTTCCCACACTCAGGGAACGACGAGAACTGGCAGCCGTGAAGCTTCTCAAAGCCATGCTAAATGCAGACCATCCCCTCCATGACTTGGTGGAGGGACTGACGAGCACGGGGAGACCCTGAAGGAACGCGGGTGGACTCAGGGTTCCCATGGCAAGAACCTCCAGACTGCAGAGGTCATTTCTGCATCAAGCCATCAGACTCTCTAATAATCAATAGCAGACCTAGTGTTGCTTTTTTTATGTTGTACATACTGTAATTGTTATGAATCTGTATGTCCTGTTTGTACCCTCGTTGTATATGTAATGGTCAGCGCAATTCAGCAGTCCATATTGTTCTTTATGTACTGCTGCTAGGCTGACCACTGTCTGAATAAAGAAAGAAAATAAAAAAAATAGACACATCATTTAGCAAAATACAGCAACCTACCAGTAGATACATGTGTACTGACTGCCTCATGTGTCGGAAGACACAGCAGGAGCCCCTAAGTCTAAGTACGATCTACTAGTAAGTTATATACCTGAGATCTAGATACATTTTCCATTGTATCCATCCTGTAGACTTGCTGTATATACTACATACAGCAAGTCTACAGGATGTTGAGGATTGTTATGCATACTATATAATATAGTATAGTACTAGTCATCCTAACAACCCTCTTTTGAACAGTATCACACAATGTAGGTGTAGAGCTAACATCCACAAAAGTACTGTCCTGTGTAGTCAGGCCCAGGCAGAAACTGACCTTAAGCTCAGTGAGTGTTCCATGATAGGTGGTGACCACGGCACTGTCCAGAGCCTGGAAGAACTTGTCAAACTTGACCTTCTCCCTGCTGGTCAGCAGGCCTGGGTGCTGGACCAGGTGCTGAATGAGCGAGCGGCGCGTGATGGGGATGAAACGCTCCACATACCTGATACCAGCCCAGAAAAGAACAAGAAATAGTCATGAAGAATGAAATTAAGACTAAGCTTTAACTTCCAACACATAGATTACAGAATTGGGACTTACCCAAATTTTCGGTTGACTCCATCAACCTTGTTCACGGAATGGACCCGTCTACTCTTGGAACGTGATGTCAGAGACACGTGACAGTAGTAGTGGGTCATACATGCTAGATAACTTGTGTCGCCCCCCATCTCTGTTCAGGGTAGGTCTGTGAGCTCTTAGTCTTATGTAGACCGCCTCCTTTCATAATGACTTGTACCAACACAGATGAACTTTCATGCTGAGAAATAGCCATGCCTTCAAGTACCAGAGGTATCAACCAAGGACTGAGGTGTTCAAAAATTCATTCTTTCCTAGAACTATCGCAGAGTGGAACTCACTGTCGCATGTAAAGTAGGGGCATTATCATTAGATAGCTTTAAACAATTTTTAGAGTTAGATGTTTGTGTGTTAGGTGTAACAAGTCATTTGGTATAATGTAGCCAGCTGCCACCGTGCCATGTGCCTGTGAAGCTAGTGTGTTATGCCGAAGGGCGGTAATACCGGCTATACAGATACAGAAGCTGGTGTGTTACACTGAAGGGCACTTATACCGGCTATACAGATACAGAAGCTGGTGTGTTATGCCTAAGGGCAGACAAACCAGCTATACAGATACAGAAGCTGGTGTGTTAAGCCAAAGGGTGGTTATACAGGCTATACAGATACAGAAGCTGGTGTGTTAAGCCAAAGGGTGGTTATACCGACTATACAGATACAGAAGCTGGTGTGTTATGCCGAAGGACGGTAATACCGGCTATATACAGATACAGAAGCTGGTGTGTTGCACTGAAGGGCAGTTATACCGGCTATACAGATACAGAAGCTGGTGTGTTATGCTGAAGGGCAGTTATACCGGCTATACAGATACAGAAGCTGGCATGTTACGCCAAAGGGCAGTTATACCGGCTATACAGATACAGAAGCTGGCGTGTTACGCCAAAGGGCAGTTATACCGGCTATACAGATACAGAAGCTGGTGTGTTATGCTGAAGGGCAGTTATACCGGCTATACAGATACAGAAGCTGGTGTGTTATGCTGAAGCAGTTATACCGGTCATACAGATACAGAAGCTGGTGTGTTACGCCGAAGGGCGGTTATACCAGTTACTAGTATACAGATACAGAAGCTAGTGTGTTACGCCAAAGGGTGGTTATACCGGCTATACAGATACAGAAGATGGTGTGCTACGCCGAAGGGCGGTTACACCAGCTATACAGATACAGAAACTGGTGTATTATGGCGAGGGGCGGTAACAATGGCTATGCAGATACAGAAACTGGTGTATTACAATGTATGGCGAAGGGCGGTTATACCAGTTATACAGATACAGATACGTACTCATCCTGACGTAACACCAAGCGTGACAGCTCCTCCTTTGTCAGGTCAGCTCGGGACAGCTGGATCTGTGGGGCGGGGGGTTTCGCGGGAGGGGGTGGGGGGACAGCGGAGGGGGGTACTTGGGCAGATGTCTCATAGGTTGATGGCTTCCCCTTAGGATCTGCATCAGGTGTAACTTTTGACTCAGGGATTTTTGCTGTAGAGTCTGTAGTTTTGTCTGCTGTTGTTGCTACAGATGCAGTGCTGTCCTTTTGCTGTTTGGTGCTGTCTTTTTGCTGTGTGGCGCTGTCCTTTTGCTGTACACTGCTGCTAGCTTGCTGTTGGGCATCACCTTTGTCAAAGTACCCGGCAAGGTTTTCTGAGGTCTGGAACTTAGTGTCTTTCTTCGAGGCTGTGTCTTTATCAGTTGATGTGCTGTATTGTAGGAATACTAGGTTGTATCTTGGACTTGGCCTATACACCTAAACAAAAGATAAACCAAAAGGTTAATTCAAAAGTGAATTGATACATGTTGTAGGGGGCATTGCTATATTGACCTCCCAATCCTACCTACGATTGTGCCTGATAAATGATGATGCACATGATATCTACCTCTTAGCAATATTCTACATTGTACATGGGCATATCTAAGGCTTAATGCTCTGAATTTTTTTTTGGCATCATTCGTCCAACAAATCATAAATCATTACATAATTTCTGTTCTCATAATGTCATTATGGTACCCTCAAACTATATTTTGTGGCGGCATGTGGGGAGGGGGTTGGGAAAAAAAGAACAAAAAGGGAGGGAGCAACTTAGCCAAGGATATCAAACGTTTACGTCATACTTAACACTATCCTTGACCCTAGTTCTATTGAAAGTCCAAAATAACAGGAACAAAATAAGTATATAGTACATTGTGTCTGATTTTTGTTGACACAAGTTACCGGGCCAGCTTGTAAAAGCCCAGACAGTGGAGGCCTTCAAGGCCGGGCTTCTGGCCGCGCAGCCATAGTCCGTCGCACCCCCCCCCCCTCTCAGTGATACCCCAGTAGGGGTGGTTAGAGAGTACTCAAGAAGAAGAAGAAGAAGAAGACACACCCCCAACTGATCATGAAAATTCCGTGCAACCTGTTACCCTGTAACCCTGTCTCAATGTGGTCCTGTGGGTAATGTCAGCACCTAAAACCCCATACTTCCATTGCACACCAGCCCAAACCACACTCTAAGCTACCAAAATACAGTTCAGATACCTGCACTAACGGCCGAACCGCCAAAGCCCGCCCCAACGAAAATTTCAGACAGGACAGCGCCATCTTGAATTGGGCTCGATAGGTTTGGGCTATACCACATTAAATAAGGGGTAGAAAGTGCAAAGGGTTGTAATGAGTGCGATAGTTCTGAAGAGTACAGGGTGAACTTCAGAGATAATTTATTTCAATTGTGAAATATAGGGTCTAAGAATAGTTCTAATCGTTGGGATATAAGAGGGTTTAAAAATGGATGTCTGAGACCATAACTCCCCTAAATGTTTTAGAATAGTCCATTTTTCCCGCCACGGTGACCTCACGGGGTCACCGGTCAGCCCTAAGGGTGCAATATCCTCTACAATATCCTGTTCAACAAACAAAAGTCCGTTTGTGGCAGTTTTGCAGACAGAGAAAGCCTCTGTCATTTGCTTCTGACCACGAGGAGGTCGAGACCTATCTGTGCATCAGACGCCAAGTTTACTGATCCTATCCTTGCTTACATCCAAGTTGATTAACTTACAGGTGAGTACGAACTTTGAAGGGCCTTTGAACGAAGAGGTGACTACATCAGATGTAGGCCATAATTGTACAAAGTGCACAAAACAAGACGACTTGGCAGATTAGACTTACTAGAATAGAATCCTCGACTCAGTAGAAAACAATTTTTGCGTGCCGATTTCAACCAAGGCTCAGTTAACAAGTATCACAGGCACTACATGTTTTACGTTCTTCCCGTAGTAAGTGAAATATGTACACATAATAACATTTATAGCTGGGATAAAACAGTGGTCTTTGGGGAGGGGCACGGCACGCTGTTCAAACACAAGAAACAATTAACGTAAGAATTCAGATAGCAAGCACAAGCTTGGCCGATTTACCGTATGATTTATGATTACATGTTGTAGCCTCTGCCAGGCTTCGGGAGGCAGCTGGAAAGAGTAGAAATCGGCCACTATGATAGAGAGATAACATGCCAGGGGAGTTTGTCTGCAAAAGGTTCTCTCCCAGCAGACAAACTCCCCTGGCATGTTATCTCTCTATCTGACCGATTTCTACTCTTTCCAGCCGCCTCCCGAAGCCTGGTAGAGGCTATACATGTTGCACATCCAGAAAAATGTACTGGCTAAAGTTTCCATGGTACCGTAATAATACCAGTTAGCAATGTACATGTAAAACACTCCTGTTTTGGAGTCCCTTCGTCTGAGGCCATGTTGATTTGATAATATGGATGACATCCGCGCGCGCATTAATATTCGGTCGTTTAAAAAAAGTTTTCTACCATAATATAAATCATACAAAACAGTAGCAAAATGAGCAAATACATAACTGTGTTACCTTCAGTTGCAAACAAAAACCAATATCGTAGAATACCAAAATCAAACGAAAATGTAAAGAAATGAATCTGAAGAATAGATTATTCACCATACCATACTGTGTGCCATTTGTTCAACCTTCAAGACCACGTAGATTTCATAATGAAAGCAATTTTTTTGCCAAACTTTTTTTTTTAATTTGCACGCTCGCATCAGTTTGGGGGTTCCCAGAGGATGTCATCCATATAATCAAATCAACATGGCCTGAGTCATTTCTTAGTATCTGGTGTCAATCAGAAGTCTACATATTGTTTTTTAAATTCTGTATCTTTTTTATCAACAGCCATTGCTGTAAATTGTATCATATGGTTTGTTCGTTACAGAAGTGTTTCTAGCTGTCGTTACTATGGCAACAAATGGCAGTGGCTCCAAAGATCCTGCTGCAGGACCTTATCACCAATTCGGGTGCAGGGTAGCACCAAATTGGCCACCCGAGTTACCATTTACCCCCTACGGGCAGCCAATGGTGACAGGCAGCCAATGGTTACAGGGGGCCAATGTAGACCCCCCTTGCCCCCTACCCTGGGTGCCAGACTCATTTCGGGCCGCTAGCCGTTTCCCTCCGGTAGCTAGAAGTCCCTCGCCGGCCTGTTCAAATTACCGCTACGGGGGAGTCGAGCCCGGGGGGAGTTTGGCTGGCCCTACAACGTTGTCTGGCACCCAGGGTACCTGCCCCCGAGAATCTGCTTGGGAGATTGCCAATAAACCCTACCAGTGTGGGGAGTGCAACAAACGGTTTATGGAGAGGAGTAATCTGGAGAATCACAAGCGGACTCACACGGGTGAGAAACCCTACAAGTGTGAGGAGTGCGGTAAGGTGTTCGGTCAGCTGGGTGGTCTGACAAGACACAAGAAGATTCACACAGGAGAGAGACCCTTCGCGTGTGGGAGATGCAGCAAGCAGTTCAGTAGGCTGTGTCATTTAAAGACTCACATGCGGACTCACACAGGTGAGAAACCCTACAAGTGTGAGGAATGCGGCAGGCAGTTAAGTGATCAGCGCGAACTAAAGAACCACATACGTATTCACACAGGCGAGAAACCCTACATGTGTGACCAGTGTGGCAGACAGTTCAGTCGACTGCGTTGTATGAAGGTGCACATGCAAACTCATACAGGAGAAAAACCTTACAGTTGTGAGGAATGCGGCAGGCAGTTTGCTACCATGCATGCACTAACATCTCACAAGCGGACTCACACAGGTGAGAAACCTTACAAATGTGACGTATGCAGCAGGCAATGCAGGAACACAGGTCAACTGAAGATTCACAAGCGGACCCACACAGGGGAGAAACCCTACAGGTGTGAGATGTGTGGTAAACAGTTCAGTACACATGGTACACTGAAGTGTCACATGCAAACTCACACTGACGAGAGACCCTACAGGTGTGAGGAGTGTGGTAAGCTGTTTAGGGATTTATCTGGTCTGAAGGTACACATGCGAATTCACACGGGAGAGAAACCCTACGCTTGTGAGCAGTGCGGCAGGCAGTTCAGTCAGAGGGGGAATCTAAAGACTCACATGCGGACTCACAACAAGAAACAGTCCCCAACAAAGTGTTGAAGTAGAGATATTGGAAACAGGTCATCTGCAGGGCTAGGGACAATTGAAAAACTGAAGTACGTGTATAACAACTTACTGCAAGAAAGAAGAAGATCGGTTAATAAGCAATACCAGTAGAAAGGAACCAGAGGGCCAATATTTGTAAGGCAGAGTGCAAAACCTGTCACCCTTCTGGTGTTAAGATACATCAAGTAAGACAATATCATCTGCTTGTGAATGGTGGTAGTTCACTCTAACATCAGTTGACACTTGTGCTTAGCAAGCAGTCATGGATCAGCTCAGTCAGTTGGTAAAAAGCTGACTCACATAAGAGAGTAAGCTTGAAATGTACTTGCTTATATTTTGTTGTTTTAACATTTCTTTAGTAGTATAAGGTTGTTTATATTTAGTTAGAAGTAGTCTAGAAGTATGGCTTTCGCCAGTCACTGTTAATATTATATAAGTTGGTTCTGTATCTCTTACTCTTTCTAGTTTTTATTCATCTGTTGCTGTTACGTATTGTTGTTTACAGCGAGTTGTTAAATATGCTTTAGTAACATTACACATTTATATAGAATGTATACGTATACGTAACGATCTCTAGTGACATTTTATAGTAATCACAGAACCAGCACAGATTATAGCTTTACATTTGTAAGTTGTTCAAGTTATGTACAGTAAGTTATTAATGTATGACACATACAATATGACACATATTTGTAGAATCAAATGTAACAAGTCACCGTAATACTCAAACCAGCACACATTATAACTTTTGTACCTTTGTAAGTTGTTGAAGTTGTTTGTTTTGCGCATAAAAGTTACTTGACTTATATCCATTTGTTTGCCACTTACTTTGTCCCGACAAACATTCAAACAAAAATCTCGCAGACAACTCCGCCCCACTCTTCATTGGAACTGCCAAGTCCCGGTCATTAATTTACACTGAAAACCAGACACCCCAAGAATTGTTCCACAAGACTTGGCAACCTTACAGGTGTGAGGAATAGTACTTACTTACACTGCAGAATGTACAGTGGATACCAGTGGATTACGCAGTACAACGCCGTAACACACATGGATATAAACTGTTTTAGTAGGGCCATCTCCTGTCATCGATTTTCTGCTGCAATATATTGATGAAATGTGCAAATGTTTGGCCAACGGAAAAGAAACTCAGCAGATAGAATAAAGGGACCGTTTTTAAAAAAACTAGAAGGTTTATCCAGCCGACGTTTCGGTAACTGTCTGTTACCAATTCCTCATGGCAAATCTGACGAAGGTGACTTGCCAACCTGATGAAACTATATATAGCTATTCACAGGAGAACCTCAGCAGAGTAAATACTAGTAGACTCTTTATTGTATTCAGCCAACGTTTCGGTGACCGTCTGTCATCTTCCTCAGGACAATTCTGACAGGTTCACATTGCACTGCAGTACAGGTGCACTGAATAAAAGACGTGGTTGTGTAGAAAGAGTCTCTTCACTCAGTGAGGAGAACCTTAGCAGCTGTCTTGTATTCGTACCTAGTACCTCAATTGTATCAGCCTTTTAAATTTCTAAAGCAGTATAGTATGTTTTTTGACTGAACTACTTCTTTATTTTATTTTGTTTTATTTTGTTTTATTTTATTTATTTTTTATTTTATTTTATTTTATTTTATTTTATTTTATTTTATTTTATTTTATTTTATTTTATTTTATTTTATTTTATTTTATTTTATTTTATTTTATTTTATTTTATTTTATTTTATTTTATTTTATTTTATTTTATTTTATTTTATTTTATGTTAATTCAATTGTAACAAGACCATACATTGGGCACCCAGGTAGCATGGCTGATTTCGGGTGCCAAACAATACAAAGATTAAACATACATAATATAACATACTAATACAGTAAACTAACAAGTACGACATTAAGCTAAAATCAATCAATTAACAATATAAACTTACAACAGACTTAAGTACAAAGCATAATAAAAGTATTCAATCTTCTTGTATGAGCTGTTAGTAAAATGAAAGTTTCATTTAGGACTTACACACAACCTCTCTTCGAATGAGGCACTTGATATCTAATACAGAGATTCGGATTCTTCTTCTTTCCTGGAAGCCCAATAATTGGTTCCCATGGGTGTCTGCGTGTCCATGGAGCACAAATGGCCCGAGACTCTCATTGCTAAGCCGACCATGATTGTTCCGGGTGCCGCCAGGCTTTTAACTCAATTACGTAGCGACAGTCGACACTGCCCATCCAATAAATACAGTTACGCTTGCCACGGCCAATAGAGTATGGTGTCTTGAGGTCACATCTAGTCTAATATCTCAAGCCCCACAACAGATGAACTTGATTTTCATTTCAAACTTCATTTTTAGCATGAGCAGCGCCATTCCGGATCCCGTATATGTGACCATGGACGTTAAGAAATGAGTTGCGGAGCATTAAAATGATCTCATCTCAACCTTAAACCATTTCAAACCTTATTGAATTAAGTGACCCCGTAAACATAAAGAAAAACACATACTTGCCATGTCAAATCTGTCAATATATGATAGATAGATAGATAGATAACCGCATTACTATTGCACTTCATCGTTGTGATTAAAAATGATAAACAAAATATTCTGATAGCAACTTTTGCTTGCTGAAAATCATGCTGCACATGAATATGGCTTGTCCTGAAAGGTCATTTTACCGAATCTTTTTCACTATGTCCAAGTTGAGTTGGAATGATGCTTAGACAAATGGCCATAGTGTCGTCATGGTCCGGTCAGCGTTCGCACAATATCGGGATTGAAAATGCAAATCAGGGCCACTATTGCTTTATACGCAATTGGACATAATATTGGGGACCGTACAATATTGGCAAAGCACGTCAGCGGAGTAGAAATATTGCCCGAGAGCTCATTTCTTTAGTGTGTGGGATAATCAATTAAGCATGATTGAACTGGTGGAAGGACCAGGCTAGCCGCACAGCAGTCGTGTGGGCCATGGGTAAGAAGACCATGCCATGGGGCGGAACGAATCGTGAATCTTCGACTTCAGGAAAGCATTTGGGCCTTCTTTACAATATGCTGCGTACTGTTGATTAACTAGATCTACATTTGATGCTACCAGAGGAGGCAGCATAACCAAATGGATGTTTTATCTTATTTTCCCAAACTGTGACCATTTGGATAGGTAAGTACATGTACTATGTTATCAAATGGTTCAAACTCGCATAGATGTCTGTGCTTGTGGCAGTCATTGTACATCGTTTTAGAAATAGAAACAATCATGCATATGAGATTATTTGTAAAACATTTCATATGTAGGAAAATAATGTCGTTATTTGTTATGCTATTTCTAAAATTTTATTTGAATGAAAAGGAGTGGACAACACAAGACTTAGAGTGTATATTTGCCAATGGTAAGCATTACATGTTGCGTATGACATGTACCATTGCTACCATGTACACCTTTACAGCAACACAATTTATAATGATCTATCTATCGACGTTTCAGAAGCTCTGTATTTGCTACATGTCAACATTTATTGTTTCAGTTGTAGTCTCTTTACATTCATGTCCAAACGCCTAGAAACACCATAGAACTGACAGATTGCCAATTGATCATACTAGCTCTATGACCCTTTCTTAGAACCAAAAAGACTAGATATGTCACACTTTGCTCCATATGAAACGTCTCTTTGCTGTCAGTATACTGACATGAGTGACGTTGTCTTGCTTTTCACGATGGCCGAGTTAATATTCATGTATTAGCACATACAACATAGCCGTTTTCGTCGCAATCTTAACATAGCACACAAGCGTATGCAGTTTACATTTGATAGCCTTCAATATTGTTACCACGTCCTCCCAAATACATGATTGATGAATGAATCATATTAAATAAAGTCCACCACGGACCTAATGATATTACTGATCTATTCATAGCTGCTCGGCAAAGCTATAGCTAAAGGAAAGGCTCTGCTTGCAATGACTCTTGTATGATACTCATATAGACTCAATAATGCAAGGTTTTGGGAAGTGAATTGAAGTTCTATGTCTCTTGGTATTGGACTTCATTGTAGAATGGGTACCTTCTCATTGTTGTGAGAAAAGGCCCTTTCTAGGCCTTGATTAAAAAGTTAATGATTGTTAATGGCCATTTCTAATAAAGAATGCTTTCGTCGATGAAGGTTAGACATCCAGGTAATACGGTGCGCCAAAAAGCAGTTACTCAAGCAATCGGATATGATTTTGGAAACGGTCAGATAGTTTCAGCTAGTGGATACATTGTATTCTAGCATATCCAGTTGCTTGAGTAACTGCTTTTTGGCGTAAAGAATACTTTCCTTTGTATCATTTCGTAGTTTGGATGGCCATCCAAGCACGTTTAAAAATTAATGGTTTGAGGCATCCGAATTTCCAAACACACATCAGCAATGATTGACCAAATTCAGAAAAATGACGCCTTATAATCCACCTACATAATGTAATAACTTGACTCCACAAATTTAAACAACGTTAACATAACGTATATTACTAATACATACCTCCTGTGTTTTTGCGACCTATATTGCCATTATATGCATTTATCGACCACGCACATGTCATCAACCTGATTGCTTTCGCCTCTTAGTGATTTTATGGTTGTCACTGTTGCAACGGCCAGCAATGCAGTTTGAAATGACGATATGTTAATGTTGTCCTCAAATTGTGCGGAAATTGTACAGTAGTCTTCACGTTTTTTTGCGTTTATGCAATTTAGTTGCTGTGGAATTCAGAATTAAATGTACAAATGTACATATATAATGAAGATATGAAGATATCAATTCTGGACCCTACACATTTTTTTTGTGATTTTATTATTAGCCCCTTTGTGAATTGAAAAAAAAGGTGACCGAAATGATTACATCAAGTAAACTAAAATAAAAAGAGTTAGAAGAGCGGAGTTAAGTCGATAGGTTTTTACTAAAACCAAAGACATTATGTAGAGATGTCCTTGATCAAACCAAGCAATGGTGATGAGAGGTAGATGCATATACAATTTTAGAAGTACCTGACGTTTCCTGTAAGAAAGCAAATGCTTCCTTATCTTTTGCGTCAGCTGAAGAAGGTGCCCTGTATGAAAGCAAAATGATTCCTTATCTTTGGCCGAAGAAGGTGGCCAGTTAGTTTTACTAAAGCAAGGACATTATGTAGAGATGTCCTTGACCAAACCTAGTAATGGTGACGAGAGGTAGATGCATTACAAAATTTTATGAGTACCTGACGTTTCCTGTAAGAAAGCAAAATTTTTCCTTATCTTTGGCCGAAGAAGGCGTCCTGTTAGCCCATGCCGATCTCCGAAGCTTAGCGATGGTCTGTTTGATTTAAGAAAGTGCGTAACTGTTACACAACCAGCTCACTGATGTATGAGCCATTAGGGAAATCGGCGACTGTGCACCCACGCGTGAGGCTTGGCACACCGAGACCGTCCGAGACCCATTCACGGGAATGGATTCATTTAATTTGGGAGAAAATTAAAGGGCTGGGCTGCGGGGCATTGTCTATTCGTGGAACGGGCTGCCACTGTGGTACCTTTTCTATGTGAGGATGTTTTCGTGCTTTAGAGAAGGTACAATGTTGCGTTTTGTAGGTGTGTGATGTTGCGGTATGGATCCTGCTCCCATGAGAGAGGTGGAGTTTGGCTGTCTGAGCTGTAATCTGCTGTTATCTACCTTTCCAGTGGTGAAGATCGGCATTCGAGATGACAAATGGCCTTGCTCCGGTCTCCGGCTGCATGAATCAACGTCGCCATCGTTAGGAAAGATCGTTTGAGGGGTCCGCAGAGCTTCCACAGAGGAACGGTCTGGCCGAGCAAGCATGCAGGTTGACTCAGGATGGGTGGCCGTCTGTACCGTGTACCTTGTTCACCTGCTGCCGGACAAGGTGACGAGTTTCCCCGCGGACATACGGACGTCTCCCATGCCTACAGCAGACTCAGGTCTCTTCGTGCCCAGAGGCGTGTGGATGGAAGCTAACCACAGAAAAATTCCGACAAAAGACCTGATGACAACGGTCTATGCTGAAGATATTTACTTCGAGCCAACAGACAAACCATTGGAGAACGAGACACAACAAGAAGAGAACGTGACAAATCCTTCAAGATCAAAAGAAGCCAAGGGTCAAACGTCTGAAGATACATCTAGTGGGGATTATAACGTGGGGATTGGTCGTCCGGATTTGCATATTCCGAGGCCATCTTTGCCTACGAGATTCGACACGCCCAGGGACATGAAACGGGGAAATTCCCGGTTACGGCATTCTCATAACGGTTTCACCGCTACCACCAGACCTACACAGATGACATCAGGTACAAACTCCCACGTAACTGTGCCTAGATCTGGTATCACTGAGTGGGAAAGGTCTAAGTCTTACGACGGGTCACGACAAGGCGACGGAAATGGTACACGTGGAGTAAGACTGAAGACGACGGCAACGACCAGGAGAGGCAGAGGCCGGAGTACCGGCCACGGGTCTATGATGGCCGCCTCTCGCCGCGTCGTGAGACGAGGGGACATCGTCGGGTCTGGATACTACGAGAAAGGCTTACAGGATTCCCACGTCGCTGTCGTTACTGCAGAAGAAGAAATGCCTGCTACCCAGATCCCTATCAAGGCTACAAAGAGCTCGCGTGTCCCGAACAAGGACTTCCAATGCCCCGACGATTACTGCGAGAACAACGGTATCTGCACGGTGATTAAAGGACAGCCGAGGTGCGCGTGTCTGCCCACGTTTGCCGGGGACCGCTGCCAGGAATTCGTCGGCGGCATGATCGTCAACTTCTCCGTCAACGAGCCCGTCTTCGCGTCGGTTCGGATCTGGTGGGAGATCGACATCCGCTACCCGATCTCGGGATTCCAGCTGGATTGCTACATGCAGGGGTTAGACTACGAGTTTAAATACTCCGTTCAACTGGACGCTTTCACCAGGAACTTTACGCTGGAGGGCCTTCACCCCGATGTGAACTACCGGGCGTGCGTGTCGCCCATTGCCGACGGGATGGTACGAGTGCCCGTGAACTTCGATAACTGCAAGGACTTCTCCATCGCCGAACCCTGGGAGGAGGCGGAGAAGAGAGTGGCCATCATTTCTGACTCCGCCATATGGATTCTGCTGCTGCTTGTGTTCTTGACAGTGTACGCCGCGTCCAGATACTGTCGGCAGTGGTGATTGCTATTGAATCTGCAATAAATCTGTTACGATAGAACTAGAGTTAGAATATTATCATGAAAGTTCATCTGTGCTGGTAGTTACATGTTTAAAGTTAAAACTTTTGATCCAACACCAATAATTCTCTCACCTAGAGCTTTCGACCAGTCACTCTGGTCTTCCTCAGTAGACTGACCCAGTGAAGCTTGTCACGTGGCTTCCTTGAAGTGTGACGTCGACATTGAACCGCGACGGGGGCCGACATCGTCTACCAGATACCTTTGACCCAGTGTTGACGTCACACTTCAAGGAAGCCACGTGACAAGCTTCACTGGGTCAGTCTACTGAGGAAGACCAGAGTGACTGGTCGAAAGCTCTAGGTGAGAGAATTATTGGTGTTGGATCAAATGTTTTAACTTTAAACATAGAGTTAGAATATGATTAAAAATTTCTACGCCTATGGTGTTAGATTAACAACGCTTCTAATTCGCTGCTTTTGTCATATTCCCTGCAACATGTCAGAAGTAGGTAATCATCGTGATAATCATGTCCCAAACTGCGATATTGTTTCATCAAATAAAACCTAAAAACGTTTGGCTTTGCGTACTATGTATTAGGTAGTTGGAAAATCATTTTCATAACCTTTGCACATACCTATTCGTTCACATGCATATGACTTGTTTTTTTCATGTTTCGCATATCTATTGTTATCTACAAACAGATAAAACATTTTCAACTGCGGATTTCATATTTCAAAGCACGTCGTTACTACGATGCATGTACATTGATTTCTTAGAAACGAATCGATAACTGGAACAGTACTTTAGAGATTAACAGCTGCGTTACATTTTTCAGTAGTAGAGCAAGCTACCGCTTCGGGGCCAACACCATTACGGTTTACTCCAAACTCGCATTAAAAACTTCCAGGCACTTCAATCCAGTCTTGAGAGTTTATTCGCGGTTTGAAATATTGCCTGCTACAAATCTGAGTGTTATTGATGCTTAAGTGTGGATGAAGTTCTTTCTTAAATTGATAGGTGTCGCTTCGTATAGTTCGGACCATATCGGGTGGCCAGGGCTAGCATACAGTATACAGTAGTCGACAGTATTATATATATATAAGTTGTCTACAACCCAACTTCCTGTATGTGTGTGTGTGTGTGTGTGTGTGTGTGTGTGTGTGTGTGTGTGTGTGTGTGTGTGTGTGTGTGTGTGCATGTGTCAGTGTGTGTGTGTACATGTGTGTCAGTGTGTGTGTGTGTGTGTGCGTGTGTATGTGTCAGTGTGTGCGTGCGTGTGTGTGTGTGTGTGCGCGCGCGCGTGTGTGTGTGTGTGTGTGTGCGTGCGTGTGTGTGTGCGTGTGTATATGTGCGTGCGTGTGTGTGTGTGCGTGTGTGTGTGTGTGCGCGCGCAGGCGTGTGTGTGTGTGCGTGTGTGTGTTGCAGTCATTCATAGCAAAATATTGACGAGTTTCCTTTTTCCGTATTTAGATTATATGAGCAATTTTGCTTGACTTGTCTTGATCATTCAATTTCCCCCGTCCTTTCTCGTGTCGTGTGATGACTCAATTAACAAGTAAGGATTACATGAAAGCCTGGACAGCAATTAGGACGTTGTCGTCGTTCTTACTGAATAATGCATCGATCTTTTAGACATTATGAATGAATGAATGAAAGACGTTTGTGCTCTAAGAGGTTGTGGATAAACAGGTCGTGGATAAACAGAGCAAAAGGGAACCCCTCTGATTTCTATACAATGTGCAGTCAACTACAAAGTGGCATTCATCTTCAATATTATCTAGATTACAGAATTGGCAGATCCTTTGCTGTAGAGGAGTGCGGTTGTGTCTGTACACATTTCCCCTGCTAATTTCATAGTCACAATAGGTAAGAACGTAAACAAGTCAAAGGTACAGCCGTATAACGTTTTACGTCCTTGCGTCACGTCGTTAAACCTCGGCTGTCACACAGCTGCAGGGCCCGGATCCATCACTGTGGGACCGTACCTTTAGGCCACAGCAAGTCATTTTCATGGATGACATCAGCACGCGCGCATCTGTACTTATATCTACATCGTTACTAAGAAGTGAGAAGAAGCCAAATTATCGTAATTATTAGACTATATGTCCATAGTACATAGAATTAGCGCTAGCTTGTACATTGTATATATTCACTACAAACTGTGACGTCTTTCCTGTGACCTGTATGAACCCAGTGCGTATTTGTGTACAATAAAGGTCTTCATTCATTAATTTTCTCTTGATTTTTGAAGAAAAAAAAACAAGAAATTTTGTTGCCCTCTGACAGTAATCAACATGCCGAAATGGGCAAAGATGTCTATTACCATGCCGGAACGTGGATGGTAGATACATATGAAGAGAGGAGACAAGACAAGACAAGACAAGACAAGGCTCTGATTGTATGTTTTATCCTTTACTTTGATGCAGTCATGTGTTTCATTCCTTTTATGTATGTGATGTTCTTCTGGAGTCTGCGGAGGATGTCATCCATAAAATTTACGTGCTATGGCCTTAGGCCATGTTGATTTGATTATAAGGATGACATCCGCGAACCCATGAATTTTCGGCCGTTTCCAAAAGAAAGAGTTTTCAACCATACTGTAAATCGTACAAAACAGTTGCAAAATGAGCAAATCTATACCGTAAGTTGCAAAAAAAAAAGAAAATTGGAAAACGATACCAATGTCGTAGAATGCCAAAATCAAACAAAAAAGACGAAAATGTAAAGAAATGAATTTGAAGAGTAGATTATTCGCCATACCATACTCTGTGTCATTTGTTCAACCTTTATGATCACATAGATTTCATAATGCAAGCATCGTTTTTTTATGCCAAACTTTTTTTATTCGCACGCTCGCATCGGTTTTGGGGTTCCCAGAGGATGTCATCCATATAATTAAATCAACATGGCCTTACGTAAACCTGCCCGTTCCGGTTCTCCACCCCTCGCGATGACTGATGTCACGGTCCGCTGTGTTTTACCAGCAGATGAGAGCCCGGGTCAAATGTCAAACCGAACGTCATTGGTCGTTGCATCCAAGGCCAACGACCAATCGCGTGTAAAGGCAATGACATCATCCGCCGGCGGTGGCCTTTTGTTTCCGGTGAATGCCTGAATGAAAACCGTTAGAATTCAAAATCGTACACACGTGATGCAGAACATATGATCTCACGTCACGGTACATTGAGGAGATGTTGCGGAAACATAAAGGCTACAAATTTCCATGTCGTGTTCATACATACATGCAGAAACAAGATAGGGCACGGCGTTTTTAAGCTGTTGGACATGGTACATCATGCATTTCTTCAAAAGAACCAAACCATGTAGATGCAGAGTTGCCCTTTTTCTGCTCTCTAGTCTAAATGCCACATCCCCTGTCTCTAGAATTTTGCAATTGTAAGCCAACATTTGTTGCTTGGTGATATGGATATTGTATCACCATTTCCATTTAATGTATCTTTTTTTTCAAAACCTATCTCTACTAGTCACGTATTCAGCACAGACATCAATTTCTTAACAATATTTGGTATTTGGTAATGCCGCATCCCCTCTCTCTAGAATGCAATTGCAATTGTAAGCCAACATTTGTTGCTTGATGATATGGATATTCTATCCCCATTTCCATTTAATATATCCAACATCTTTTTTTCAAAACCTATCTCAACTAGTCACGTATTCAGCACAAATATCAATTTCTTAACAATATTTGGTATTTGGTAATGCCACATCCCCTCTCTCTAGAATTTTGCAATTGTAAGTCAACATTTGTTGCTTGATGATATGGATATTCTATCCCCATTTCCATTTAATATATCCAACATCTTTTTTTCAAAACCTATCTCAACTAGTCACGTATTCAGCACAAACATCAATTTCTTAACAATATTTGGTAATGAGTGTTGGGAATAATAATTGATTTTTGTAACGATATTCCGCCCCACGTATCTTCGGCTTTTATAAATGACTCAGGGCGATGCATATGTTTTTCCACGACATTGAATGACTGGATCATAACGATCGCATCGTCCCCTGCCATGTGAAGATCATTTCAATACTGGGAGTCGGACCCTATAGACGATATCCATCAGTCACCACTTGGGATTCTGTCTTCGATTTTACGATAAGACAGTGGAAGGGCCAAGCCAGAACCGGGTCACGTAAAGATCAGTAAACGGTGTTTGTTTCCGAATAACCTCCGCCGAGACCGAGGATAATCTACCAGGTAAGGTTCATTGTGTTTTTGTTCCTAAGCCTGTTTCACTGCGGTATTGATATCTGATATGACGTTACTGTATCATATCATAGTTAGCACGTTTTCTTGTCTCTAGCGTCCCTCCTTTGGCCCCATCGTTTAACAAACGTTAACATTTTCCCTTGCTTAGTAAGGTGGAAATTTGTGTTGCAAGCGACAGGTACAGCCTTTTAGAAACGTATTATTGATTTTTTAAAAACCTCTTTGGGGGAACTACTAGTATGTAAATCTGTTTTTAAGAACAGATAGATGTTACTGGGGGCCTGTGAGGCGATTGGGGGTTAGTAGATGGTGAGGAAGAAGAGGGAGAGGGTTGGAGTGTGTTTCTGCGGTAACATATAAGGGGCAGCATTCACAGTATGGTAAGTTCAGTATATTTGTCATCTCAGCATACCTTTGAATCCATAACAACATTTATATTATAATTGTAAAAGTTGCAACTCTGTCAGTGACATGTTATGGTGATTTTCATCGATTGTCTGATTTAATATCAATAGACCATGTCCTGAATGACAAGACAAGATGTTGACTACATGTACCGCTAATTTCATACATCCAGGCGTGCATAGATACTATCGTCTCTGTTGCTCTTTGAACGGACTCGGAATTTCCAACCCGATATAAAAATTCGTGACTTGAATACTCTCTTGTAAACATCTTGTAATGACATAAATGACTTGGAAATTACGTCTTATCTTTCGCCTCGTCTTAAGTGATAAGGATGAGTTGATCTTCTTACATGTTCTTTACTTAAGAAGCTCGTGTACGGTTACGATAATGTTTGTCATGGTAAATTATAAGCACACACACGCACAGAATAGCTGATTCCGGTTCAGAAGACAAAATGCCAAGCAGTGAAAGATATGCAATCGTATTGTAATCACACAATGGTGAACTCACAGGCAAACGGGAATATGTCAGTGTATCGCTGCAGGTCATATATATCACCAAGGTCTATCCAAGGTGATCCATGCTTTGATATTTCATCTGCCTGCATGTCTTTTGACTGTGAAGATTAATATCATATGTAACCATCAAGGGCGTGTGCGGTGTCAAAGCTACAGCGTCGCAAAGGGGATTTGTAGAGCTGCATTAAAGGATTAGAATAGAGTGGGTTTTTTTTTTTGATAAGCCGGAATTGTAAAAAGCAAAGTTCTGGGAAACAAACAAAAAAGAGTGAAAGAAGTAGCCTCTGTAGCAGGCAAAGCTTGACGGCTGTTGAAAATCCCTGTATCTATCAGTCAGAAAACTGTAATAAGGTTCCCAAAAGTGAGCCACAAAGGCCGATTTGGAGGCTAAAGAAAGATTTTCATAATCTCTAAGCAGATCTTTTTGGGGCTGCAACGTACACAGTATCAAATTGGCAAGACAAGGCTGCATCGGTCAGAAAACTGTAATGAACCCCGCAAAAGTGAGCCACAAAGGCCAATTTGGAGGCTAAAGAAGTGTTTTCATAATCTCTAAGCAGATCTTTTTCGGGCTGCAACGTACACAGTATTAAATTGGCAAGACAGTAGCATTGGCAGGGTATCCAAATCGGATGGCAAAAAAGATACCAGTAAGAAATTAAGTCACTTACTTACTTACTTAGTTCGAGCTCCCGCTCGAACCAATCCTGAGAGTTGTCTCCAAAGCACTTTGTCCTCCATGGCCTTCTTTATCTCCCTGGTGTCCTGTAAGTTGGTGTCTTTGCGCAGATTATCCAGGAATGTTACTCTGGGTCTCCCTCTGCTCCGTTTTCCTTTTAACGGTTCCCACAGAACGAGACTTGATGCCAGGATGTCCGGGTGTCTAATGCAGTGACCGGCGATTTTCATCCTGCGTTCTCGTATTTTGTCTGTGACAGCAGGTAGATCCTGGTACAACTGTTGGTTTGTAAGTTTGAGTTGCCATGGAATGTTTAGGCAGGAAATTAAGTCAAATACGCATAAACACGTCAAAATTAAGCCGAATCCAAAACATCTGCTTGGAGAGTAGGCTTCTAGTAAAAAATGCATGTTTTAAGGCTGTCTCCTGAGGCCGATGTCTCTGCATGTTTGATTGGGAGTATCCCGACAGTGGGCAGCGGCACAATCGCACAGTGTGTGTGTGATTTACCACCTTCCAAGACACGTCCGCTGAGATTGCCTCCCGCACTGAACGATCCATTTAAATCTCGTGCGTCGCCGAGAGGTCGCTATCGTCTGAAGGAGAGGCCTGTTAACGGGGGTTTTCTTCTCAATATCGCCAAGATTACTTAGCAAGCAGATTGCCATACGATAGGTCTTTAATGTGAAGATAGAGTCTCATTGGGTAATTTTTTTAAACAAAAAAGGAAATAAAGACAGATACTAAAGACAGATTTCACCATAGAAAATTAGTAATTACAGATAAATTCCACAAGTCTCATTGGGTAATGTTTCAGAAAAAAAAAGGAAATAAAGACAGATACTAAAGGCAGATTTCACCATAGAAAATGAGTAATTACAGATAAATTCCACAAGTCTCATTGGGTAATTTTTTTAGAAAAAAAAGGAAATAAAGACAGATACTAAAGACAGATTTCACTATAGAAAATTAGTAATTACAGATAAATTCCACAAGTCCTTCTATGTGCACGTGGAGGTATAATGTTCCATGCAATTGGCTAAAATTTTCTACATTTTCCTCTTTGAGTCTCATTGGGTAATTTTGTTTAGAAAAAAAGGAAATAAAAACTGACTCTAAAGGCAGATTTCACTATAGAAAATTAGTAATTAAAGATAAATTCCACAAGTCCTTCTATGTGCACGTGGAGGTGTAATGTTCCATAAATTGGTTAAAATTTTCTACATTTTCCTCATTGAGTCTCATTGGGTAATTTTGTTAATTAATTGAAAAAAAGGAAATAAAAACTGATTTTAAAGGCAGATTTCACCATAGAAAATTAGTAATTACAATTAAATTCCACAAGTCCTTATACATGCACGTGGAGGTATAATGTTTCATGCAATTGGTTAAAATTTTCTACAGTTTCCTCTTTGAGTCTCATTGAGTAATTTTGATTAGAAAAAAAAGGAAATAAAGATAGATGCTAAAGACAGATTTCGCCATAGAAAATTAGTAATTACAGATAAATTCCACAAGTCCTCATACATGCACATGGAATTGGCTAAAATGTTCTACATTTTCCTCATTTGTGAAAAAAAAATTACATTAAGATCGGGCGAAGAGACCGACTTTAAACTGTTTTTCCTACGCCTACATATATCGATTTTCTGACAATGGAATTAAATTTTAAGAGCATCGAATATGAGAGAGACTTCCCCCCTGGCGTGTTGTCGATCAAGGACCTGTAAAATACCGGAGGCGTGTCCAACGCACGGTACATAATTGGAAAAGAGAATTAAAATCTTCGCTGACTAAGGCCAAGGCAACTAAATTTTATGGATAACATCCTCTACAGACTCCAAATCTAATGCTATAGGGCGAAAAAAACAAGGCAGGCCAAAAAAAACTAAATTTTCAAATTTTGACATCTTAAACCTTGTTAAACAAGAAATGATACCTTGTTGTTTACCCCCAAATCAGGCGAAAATTAATGAATGAAAGACCTTTATTGTACATTTGTGCTCTAACAAGCTAAGTACAGGTCATGGATAGACAAGGAAAAGGATACAGCAATTGCACTTAAACTATACATACTAATGTGATCTACTATTTACATGTTCAACTTCTTCTCGCTTCTTGACGCAGTTATAGATGTACGAGCATATGGAACCAATAATACATGATTTGTCAAGTTTCATAAGAAATATGAATTTTTCTACTTCATTTAAATGTCCCAAGCTGGGGACCTTATCTAGTATATAAGAATATAGGGAATCTCTCTCATTACTATATAACGTACAATCGACTACAAAATGATACTCATCCTCAATCTTATCAAATGCGCGCGCTAATGCCGTCTATGAAAATTATTTGCTGTGGTCTAATGGGTGAATGGTGTACACCACGACCTAGATCGTGGATCTAGAAAACAACGATGGTCGACATAGATATATATATTAAGCTGAGTACAAATTTACATAGCTTTTTAAAAATCAATAGTAAGCGTATTCTGGTTTAGTTCATAAACAGTGAATATTGTTTTCAATAGAAGCCGTACATTGTGATCATGATACTATCGCTGTAGTAATTCTATAGATGACGTGGATGTGAAATCATGATATAGTTTGAAAATAGTTGTTCAAAAGTTTCGAAATTTTACGGGCTTAAAGGCATCCAATGTAATTTCAGGAAGGCAAAACAGGAGGTATTCTGGCTAAGAAAAACTATCTGATATTGACATTTACTGCGATTTCTTAGTACATTTTCGACATCATTTCATACATGGAGCGTTTGGAATAGCCCCAAAACAAGCTACGTGAGGTGTTTCTTTGTTTTAGGGTACCACCCATAAATAGCAAGAAGCAGCCTACGATACAAACAGGCAACTGTTTTCTGTCAGCGGCATCACATTTTTGCCTCACATATCAGTATGTTATTGGATAGAATTCATCAACTTACTACATTAAAACAATGAACAGAAAATTTACATTTGAAATCCAATTTCGCCGCCCTGAAATTACATTGGATGCCTCAAATCCCAATTCTATATAGTACATGTAAGAAAATGTCGTGGTTAATAAACAAGATATGTTTGCAGGTATAAATTTCAACTTAGCCCCACCATATCATGCTGAATGACTGCGTTCTAAATAAGATTGATATTGATATCAATTCATTCTAAATGGCAAATCCATGCTCGGCGGACCAAAGGAAAGAAAACCGCCCCTATCAAGCCAAGCAGTACGTAGAGCTTTCTAGGTTAGGCCACAGCAAGTAAATTTTATGGATGACATCCTCCGCAGACTCCAAGTCAAATGCGATGAGCCGAAAAAAACAAAGAAACAAGATTCCTATATTTTCAAATTTAACATCATAAACCTTCAGGTTGTTGAACAAGAAATGGTACCTATATTGTGCTAAGTTTACTGCCAACTACTATAACATCCATCTCTCACTGAAACTTTGAAAAGGTTTCAATTATTGTACAAATGGTTTCGATTCAGTGGGAACATCACATATATACAGCCAGCACCGCATATAAAAGGAATAAAATACATCACCGCATCCAAGTAATTACAGACAAAACATTAAAGGAGAGCCTTGTCTTGCCTCCTCTCTTCATATTTATCTGCCATCCACGTTCCGGCATGGCAACAGACATCTTTGCCCATTTTCGGCATGTTGACCACTGTTATAGAGGGCAAAACAAAATTCTTGCTTTTTCCTCAAAATCAGACGAAAGTTAATGCGCGCGCTGATGTCATCCATAAAAATAACTTGCCGTGGCCTTACATTGGGGGGATTTGGGTCATCGGAATTGCTTTTGGAAGCAGCATCTGTCCCTAGAAGTGCTAATGTTATAAACACGCCGTTAGAGAAGAGATCGATTTACAAGCAGATGTTCCTTACAACCTTTATACTCCAGCCAAACCAACTGGATCGGATGAGTAATTGACGCTTCGAGGGGGGAGGGGGGCGCAGTGGAATGATAGAGTGGGCTCTACGTATAGAAATGAAATGTAGAATAAAACTAGAAAGGTAACATTTGCAAGGCAAATGCATAATGTTTATTTATCATATTAATTACCTTCGCATATTGTTAATTCATACTCAAACACATTCATAAATATGGTCAGACAGGAGACTAAATCCCTCCTGCTATAAAATTGCAACACGATGAAACCCAACACTAGTTACCATGGTGACAGACACAACATTGGTTCAGATCATGGAGGTCACTGGTCGGAGAAGAAGAAGAGGAAGAAGAAACTGAGTAAAAACAATATGTTCTCCTACGGTAAACATAAATATGAGGAAAGACGGTAGGGGGAGGCATAACTAAGTGAAATTTGTATGCTTTTATCGTTAACAAGAAACAAAAGAAAGGGATACTAGGAAAATGGATAAATATTATGGATAAAGCACTGCACAGAATATGCAGGATATTGCATATAGATTATTTCCAAAATCAATATCTCAGTGAGTAATATTCTGATATTGAAAATATTGAAGTGCGACCGATTTTAAAGAGCCCGTTGCATATAAAAGAAAACCATAAAAATCGGAATTACGACGCCTTGCAAAATGTATACAAAGTTATGATTATATGGTGACTTTACGATATACTCGGTAATCAGATTTTTACAAGTGAGAATCCACAAGAGAGCACAATAAACTGGGAGCTTCACGGCACATGGTTACGTTATTACGATCATGCTGTGTTTAATATGCTGGGATAGGAAAGTGTTTCAGACTGGCTCACATTATAATTGGTATTCCATGTAAAAGCAGGCAAATTCAATCATTATAAGCTTTCTTATTCTGTATCCTTCAAGTTATTGCCTTATAGTTTTAGACATAGCTATAGGTTTAGACAACTACCTTTCATAATGTAGATTTTCATCATCATCATGCAGATTTTAGTTATTTTATACTGTGTTTCAATGTTCTTTGATGTTTCTTACGGTAAATTGCAATTATCCTTCGGGCATGTATTTGCAACAAACTTCATTATAAGCTGTTAATATTTGCACTGTCGTTTCGCTGCCCTTTACTATTCTACGTTAACGTTCAATAAAAAGCTGTGCAGTTTATATGTAGATTAGAGATGTTTTAGAGGGCCAACTAAAAAGACAATTCCTTCTAAGAGTATTTCGTCATTAAGAAGCTTTCCAGGCAAATCCAGGGGATTACAAGAACAAAAATGCACTTATCGTTTGTTTTTGTCTTTTTACAGCCTGAACATTAACCCAGGATTTATCCTTGGTGCACTCGAGTCACAATACACGGTGAGTGATAAATTTGAGATTGATGATTTGTAAAAGTACAAAATTTGAACACTGACGACCAATCGGCTGTGCCTGTATGTGCATATGCATGTGCGTGTGCATGTGCATGTTCATGTGTATGTGTGTGTGCATGTGCATGTGCATGTGTATGTGCATGTGCATGTGCATGTACATGTGCATGTGCGTGTGCATGTGCATGTGTGTGTGTGCATGTGCATGTGCATGTGCATGTGCATGTGTATGTATAGTATGCACGTGTGTAAGTCTATGAGTACTTGCATGCAAACCATGAATATAGTAGCCTTACTACTAATAGTTATATGAAGATATTTCCTGCGTTTGTCTTGTGTAATAACCACATTTGATTGAATTGTATTTGCAGTAAGTACTGACAAGGATGGCGAGACGTTACACTATTCCTCTTCTTCTGCTGTTGGCAATGGTGGAACATCCAAGCCTCATGACAACTGCCCAGGGTGTTCCTAGTGACATCACAACAAACAGCAGTTTGGAACTGCAGAATACGACAGTCACTGTGACTAAAATTTCCAACACAACAACCATGCCCAATACCAGTCAACATACCATTCGTGAACACAGTACGAAACTCGCTGACAATGACACAAATTTGAACGAATCAAACAACTCGGTGTCTCTAAACTACAGTGCACAACATAGCGTTGAACTAAATGAAACATCATTGAATTCTAGTCGAGTAGGAAATTATTTTAGCAAAAGTAAACTGAGAGATAAAGAGGTAGAAGGAGCAAGACAGTTCCTTAACAAATTTAGAAACTTATAGAGATGAGGCAAACGGGACAAAAGTATCAAATACGACCTACCAGAAACTAGAATGGAACGGGGGACCAAATACAACGAATAGAGGTGGGTCGAGAACTCCTCAGCCTTTTATTGATAAAATGTCTACAACCATGCCAGAAACAAGTTACAGCCTTGAGGAAGAAAGTTTATCGACAGCCGAACCCACAGAAGGTCACGGTTACATTCTGGTACACAACACGACACAAAGGATTATCTGTGAGTATGACTTTGAAATCGGCTGTTTCCGTTCCAATGACGTCTACAACGGAAGTGACGTAGATCTGGCGGGCATTGTGGTCCTGATCAAAAACGTGACGTCAAGCTTAGCCACCATCGACTGGCGAGACTTCAACATATCCCAACCGTTCCCGGAACCATTTTACGTCTACGTCGAATCCTCAAAGTTCAGCACGGAAGTCAGTCTCACCAAGAAATCCGGCGAATATGTCTTCAAGGGTCTTTTCTCTGGAGAGACATACAACGCTTGCGTTTCATCTGAAAGATGGGTGCAGAGAAATAAAGACTGCACTCCTTGCTGCGGGGAGTTTAAGACAGCGGGGAAAGATGACCATATCTATGGGTGGCCTCTGGTCAACAGGCTGGCTATCGTCATAACAGCATTTCTGTTCATTATCGTGATGTGGGGAGTGGGGACCGCATGTTACTCAAACGACTACACGTTACTGGTGGAGGAATCGGACTTTGCTCAAACTGGTTATTGAGTTCTCAGTATACTGCCTGAACAATAATGTAGGTAAAAAAGGTCTACCCGTGCTATGTACTGAGCATAGGGTTTGGTGCCCATGTCCATTTCCGTAGCCCTTGGGCGACACACAATTGTGCAGGGCACTACAGCAGGGGGCTGGTCCGCTGGTAGTGCTGTGTGCTTGACCTTCCCACATTCTTTCTCATATGTGCTGAGTGCTAAGCAGAGAAAGAAGTGTGTACCATTTTAAAAGTCTTTGGTATTTGGTATGACCCGGCCGGGTTTGAACTCACGACCCCCCGGTTACAAAGCGAGCACTCTACCAATTGAGCTATTGCACCGGTCATATAATGTACGTAGCAGACTTTGAAACTGTCACTGTGCAGCAGACCAAACTTAAAGAGCCGTGGGTAAAATTTTGGATTGTATCGAGAACTGGACGGGTCCGGTCTGGTGCACATGGTTTTCGAACTGCAGAGGAATAAAGAGACGTATTGCTGAGGGAAATTTCGGTGTGTTCACGTACTCGTACAACCAAGCTGGTGTGTTACGCCGAGTGTCGGTTATACCACCGGCTATAAAGATACAGATACAGAACCAACGGTCGGAGTTACCGGCTTGGTTAGCGAACACACGTGGCGAACCGCATATATCATTTATGCAAAAGAAAAGCTAAATAAAAGTCTGGCCGCAATACTAAATGAAAGTATTTATGAAAAGTTGCATTGGAGGTCAAACTTTGTATATCTGCTGAGAATGATGATAGTAATGATGATGTACTTGTCGGTTGCCACTCTCACTTTGGACCATCCAGTTACATGTCATAGTGTTCTTTCATGACAAATTGAGGCAAAGGCGGTAAAGAATCACCATCTTCCAACGGTCTCATAGTCTGCCGAGAGTTGAGAATGATGTGCAAAGTAGCCACCACGTCGGCAGAGCGTACTGCGCCTGCGAGAAATCAAAATTGTTTCTTTTTTTGTTGGAAATTTTGGTCAAAATTTTTGGATGTTTGGTCAATGTTGCAGAATTTTGCCGTCAAAATTGTTCAAGGCTTTCGTTGGATGTTTGGTCAACGTTGCATCAGAATTTTGCCGTTACAGACAACATCTTTTCCGACATTCAACATTTGAAAACTTTAGACGGATTTTTATCCGTAAGTGCGGGAATACAACCTTAAACGAAACGTTTTGCCGAAGTGCTGTACGCAATAAATTACAGGTTTCGCGCAAATAAAAATTCTGAAAAGGCGCAGTACATTCTGCCGATCCGCTGCCAGAACAATGCAAGTATGATGTGAAAAGATACCTCAGACATCAAATGTCACCCTGCCAGTTATGCACATAACATCGTACGGTTTTTACTGTGACGAAATAAGGAAGCGTACCTTTCTACTGTTTGCAAAAAGGATAGTAAATAATACCCAGATATATCTGTTACATATCAGTACCTGTGTTGACTATTGCACATACGACTCTAGGTCACAAGTTATGTGTTGTAAAGAAGGGGTGTCAGTGTTGGCTTATGAACAATGGAGATTGATGTTGCTACATACGTTGGCCAATAAATATGTAACACTCCTGTTACTTGCTGTATGTAATTTTCATGCAACAACTAACGCTAAAACAATCACGTCAATAGGACATTTATAAAGTAGAAAATGGGCAATTTGGTAAAACTGATTAAGCTCAGTCATTTGGTGACTGGGAAAAATTGCAATTCTTTACGTTTAGTACAGGTGCAGTAGGTTGTGGATACGTATCTTGGCATGCCAATGTTGTGATATGCTCTGCCTATCTTGAATTTCATTTATTTGTTTTCGGTACATTGTGGGATACGTATCTTGGTATGCCAATGTTGTGATATGCTCTGCCTATCTTGAATCTCATTTATTTGCTTTCGGTACCCTTATATATATTTATATGGTTTCTGGCACATTAGAACTATTCAGTCTTTTTGATGGTCAATGTGGTGTGGTTTCTACCATATATTCTTTCCCATGACTTTTCCGTGACCCTTTGCCATACAGATAGCCGCTGTACATGTAACAGTGTATGAACCTTCGGTAAGTGGCTTCGTGAAGACGCATTATTCATGGTACGTTAACCTCCGGCTATCGTCTGGGGATCTCCCATGTTAGTTCAGCAGGGAGCAGCGTAGGCATTCTAACGTTAACGGCACTCGAGGGTGCAACGAGAGAGTTTTCTGATCCGCCTTCTACGTGAAACGCATACTACGAAGGGCAGATCGTCAGTCGTAGGCGTGAAGGTCTAGGATGTTTGGCCTCTGAGTGTTAACATTAATCGTGGCTCACCTAGTCCACTCTTTGGTATGTACTGGAGCAAGCTTATGATAACATGTGCGTCAAGTTGACGCCTTTATTTTTTTAATTCTAATTATATGGTGCATTTTTTGTTTTCACATCAGCAGGTTACGTTTTTCTGAGTGTCTGCGTGTTGGCACCTTGCAAAGTTTGCTGCAATTCATTATTAAAGCATTGTTTCAATGTAACAGTACAGATAACCAATTCAATACGGTCCTTCTGTTGTCTATGCACTGACCTTTTTGATTTGGAAGGAAAAGAGAAACGTAAACGACATTACTGACGTATTTACGATGTAAGCTGAACGATGATTTTCATACCTAGTGGAAGTAAAAATCAAGGGAGAAATGGAAACACATGAAAACGAAACAGTCCTGCACATTTCACTTAATGTTCACGGTAGCAAAAGTTCACGGTCTGAGAAAAATGGACATGTTCACGCAACTATATATTCACGGTGGGGACAGTTGCAAGGAAAAAGAAAGTCCAGGGATTATTTGTTAACTGTACTGATAAGTTCACGGTACAGAAGTGACAGTGAAAACAGTGAACATAACAGTATAGTGAAAAAAATAAGGAACCAGAACAAGCTGCTAGGAGGACCAAACTCACACCACTTATTTCTGACAGGAAAAGCTATCTGCCACCAAAAAGTCAAGACCATAGCATGTTCAGGACAAAAGATACAAAAACCGGAAGTTCTGCTGCAGTACCAAGGTCATCCACCAGGAGGCTCATATTTGACCTTGACCTTCGTCTTCCTAAGACTTACCAACATACCAAATATCATCATAATCCATAAAGGCGTTCTGAAGTTATGATGACCACAAAGTTGCGGAAACACAGACAGACAGACACACAGACAGACAGACACACAGACAGACACGCCAAAAACAATACCTCCATTTTTCATGGAGGTAATTACAGTATCGTAGCGGTGATGGCGGTATTCTTATCTTTGCCTGCCTTATGCCTTAGGAGAAGATTGCCCAGCCTGTGCGCTAGAGGCAGACTAAATTGGTACATGGCATCCCTGGAGCCACTCTGAGAAACGGACAAGCATTCCCATCGATCGTGAATCAAACCCTGCCGGATTTTCAGTCGCCCTGCAGATGGAGAGTAAAATTCATGGGCTTTGGCCATGGAGGCATTGTTCCCGCAGTCGTGCCAATTACCCATTAAATACGCTTAGTGTTTACGTTACGACAATTTAAAATGATCCTATTATGGATGTAATAGTACGAGTATTGTATATATATGGAATCCATACAAAAAAGTGATATAGACTGAATGTTGTACTAATCCACTTTAATTGATTTAGATATCATACAAATAGTACGTTACGTAATTAACTATTTACACCTACTTTAAAATATGCCTTGTAGCCATACGCAGAATTGAACACATTCAGATTTGCCATTTAAGAATTTTGCTAGGTTCAAAATCTAGTTAAGTTGAGAATATAGATTTATGTGTGGGAAATGTCAAGGAATTCAAAATATTAAATATTTACGGAAACGCCATCTACAGGGGTAAAAATTGCACTCCTGTAAAGTAACATATTCCAGTGTATTCATAAGCATTTTGATTCAGAAACAATGTGTTGCAATAGAAGGCATCTTACATGTCACAATATATGGCGATATGGATTAGTTGCTGTATAGTAGATGACCATATCGGCAACGTAACTAATCTCCTGATAGGATTAACTTACCCTAGATTACTTGGCTAATCTTGTAACTTAGGCCTTGTTCATATGAAACCATCCAAACCGCGATTCGGGTAACTCGCATATTTCACATCTGGTCCACGTGCCATACATTCCTTTCAAACCGTGCCCGATCACGATTCTGCGAAACTGCATTCATTGTTGCTTGATGAAAACACACAAGATCGAGGCGCTTTCAATGTGATTTGGAGCGTTCAGATGGGGTCACTTGAAACCGGCTTCGGGGGAAACCACATGTAAAGCGCCTTCACTGACTTCATATGAACAGGGCCTTATAGAATCCAGAACTAGAAATCTTCCACAAGTAGATGATGTTGAATGTCGTCCGTGTTACACGCCACAGTCAGACCCCACATGACGATCAGCAACAGAGCGAATGTAATACATACGGACACGGCATGTATGATCGACAAAATCGTATCATGCAAGCTTGTATCTTTACAACTCGGCTGAAAATCCACACAGACTACCCCTCTATCACTGATTGCTTCGTTGTGCATGACAGCGACCAAACATACGTTGTAATGTTGGCGTGGTTGCAAACCATTAAATGTGAAGCTGTTGCGGGTGCTGGTGCTTATGTGGTCCCACCTAGAGCCATCAGAGAAATACAGCGACGTTACAACGGTGTCGTTGACGTCTACCGTCGACCAGTGAACGGTTGCGGACGTGCCGATTGTTTCTCCGACTGCCAGCTTCAGTTTTGATTCCTGACAGAAGCGCCCCCTGTACAACGCCGTGCAAGTGCAGGCGAGCCCGCCGTTCCCTGTGGTACACGTGCCGTTGTTCTGACACGCGGCAGTAGAAGAAGATTTACACATTGACCCGTGACTCGTGTAAGTGCTGTGATCATTCTCCCCCGCGCCGGATGAAAGTCCTGACATTTGGGGAAGGCTTACTGCTTCGGTTACGTTAATGAAGTCCAGCAATCTACTCCCCTCCTCAATGTCAACGGCGGCGGCGCTGATGTTCGACCTTGAAGCTCTTTCAGACAGCGACGACTCCAACCTGTGATATTCCTGCGTGTTTTCAGTAATATCTGTAGGATTCTCTTCGACAGGACGAGGAATATTTGTCGAATCCTTTGCCGCTTTTGTGGGTTCGGATGAAACGTGTGTATTGGCGTCATCCGCGGTGAAATTTGTATCGACAGAGGGTTGCAAAGTGCTTCGCATGATGAGTAATTTTGGAATCAATTTAGGTCCATTAGTAGTATCTAACTCTGAGCCCCTTGCCGCCTCCTGCATTGAGCTGCCAATTATCATTAAGCCAGGACTTGTGACATTGTTGCTCCACGACCTTTTGGGAGATGACATATGCGTAGTCTTGCTCCCAAGAGAGTCTTCAGCATCAGAGATCGACATAGCCTTCTTTGAGAAACCAAACTCTTCTGTTGCTTCTTCGTTGCTCTTGACCGTGGCCTTCGTCCAAGCATCAGTTGGAAGGATGGCATCTTCAGGACCATCGCCTTCCATGTTGGCATCGTCAGGCAGTCCTGTCGGTTCTATCGTTACAGTTTCTTCCATTTCCAGTTGTACCTTGTCTGTGGCATCTGCCTCTAGGTTTGCATGAGTTGTTGCAGTAGTTGTGCCATCGAGGTCATTGGTGAGTGGGTCTCCGATGAAGGATTGCCACGAAGAAGCGATGTTTGTTTCGCCCTGGATGGCTGCATCCGTTGGGGATGGTTGACCTGAGAATGGCTGGATGCCGTGCGTATATCGTGGGCTTCCTGTAGGTGCTGCAGTTGCTCCCAACAATTGCTCTAAACTCGTCCACGAAATGACAACAAAGACAGAGCTTGCGTACGCGAACAATTGCATGGTGGCTGATCCGGGATCACGCAAAAGCACGTCTGCAGTTCAGGAGTTCCGCCCTGCCACAGCCAACCCGTGGTGACTCCCAGTGTCGGCTGTAATGAAAACCAGTGCAGGAAGAATAAATGTGCATTAGAACAGATTAAATCATTAATAGCCGCGGCCTGCTCTGATTAACACTGATAAATCAGATGCGATGCGTGCGCCGCATCCTGCTGACTATGATAAAGGTTGGGGGCAATGCCTCGGGCATACATTTAGGCGGATTTGTTAGCTTGCAATCAAGTAGAGAGACATTTTTCTTTTAGTGACGTTTTTCCACCATGTAATTGTGTTAATTGTGTCAACGTTTAGATGTATAATAACTTTGTCAACTGTTAATTGTTTCAATGATTTGATGTATAATAACAAAGTTGAAATGTCGATAAAAATATAATTTTTAGCCTGCTTGTTTCTAACCACTCGTTAGATCTAAAACCTACTCTATTTGAAAATCAAGGCTTCTTCAGCTATGAGCAGAGAACGTTAACCAACTTCCATTGTAACACCATATGAAACTGGCAGGGGGACCCTTTGATAATATATTACAGGCATCGTATGTGCATGTGGTATGCGTAAAACACGTTATGCAGGCACTCGATAGAATGGTATCGCTAGTGGTATAACTTTTGTTAGTGGATTTGGTGTGAAAAAATGATAATAGAACGGAAATCGATGTGTATGTGTTATATAATATGTAGCACAATGTGTTAACTCCCATGTGACACAGGGAATAACTAGGAATATATGTACACAAGACAAAAGAAGCATTTGAATGAGGGACGATGTACATACAAATTACAAATTACTATGCTACCAAATGTCGTGTTTTTAATCGCCTTTACGTCAACGACATTTAACATTCGTCACACGTAAATGTCTCCCATTTGTGTCGTAGCTTCCTGGTTAAATGCCAAACGTTTACATTTAGACTGGCTGCAATTTGTTACAATGTCAGGCTGATGAAGAAATGAGACCCAAAATATGAAAACCTGTCACCGACACAATATCGCAGAGTCCCTGCACAATATCAGAATGATTGGCGCTCTTGGGGGAGGTATGTTGTCAGTATCATTCCACAGAGAGCTGATTCGGATAGTAAAGACATGCATTATTAATCTATATGACGTGGAAATCGGGAGCTCCTATTGGTCGCCCGAGCAACTACGTCACGGGGTCACCTTGTCAGGGATTTCTCCTAATTGGAATCATTACAAATTTAAAGCGTGGTGATGAAATAATGTGAGCAGGCACGTCCTGCATTAGCAAAATGTACCAGTTTTCATAGGCCGTGTTCATGTGAAGTCAGTGAAGGCACTTTACATATGGTTTACCCCGAAGCCGGTTTCAAGTGGCTCCATCTGACCGCTCCAAATCACATTGAAAGCGCCTCGATCCCAAACCACTTCTAGAGGTGGTTTCGAATCGGTTTTCCCGCATCGCGATTTGCGTCTGAACGCAATGTGATTTCAATGTGACTTCGCCTGGTCATGGATTACGGGGTGATATTTCTTTATTTATATGCAATATCAACGGTTACGTGGCAGCAACTTAAAGAGCAGTAATGGTCAAATAATGTGTCCGTTCTAGGGCGAGCTTCATCGCCTACGGCGGGACCACGTCGGTATTCGGCCGAGATACGCTGGGAGGGGGGCACCGGCAAGCAGGTCGTTGACCTCTGACATTAATAACACGCTACCTTGCGTGTTTTCATCAAACAACAATAAATGTAGCTCAAGCGAATTGTGATCGGACAGGGTTTCAAAGGAATGTGTGGCACGTGGACCAGATGTGAGGAATGCGAGTTACCCGAATCGCGGTTTGGATGACATTACATGAACAAGGCTTATAGATGTCTGGGCGCGCATTTTATAACAGACACGCCGTCTCTTGATATACATGCTGTCACGGCAATCTCTTAGCAGATCTTTTTTTGGCAGCAAAGACAGTATCAAATTTGCCAGGCACAATTCATTTGCCAGGCAGTTACCATTTACCACCAGGTAAAAAAAGATACAAGTGTGAAAAAGAGAGCCTGACAAAAACGCATAAAACACGCCAAAACAAGAATTCGGAGATCTCATACCTCCATGAAATATATGAGTTTTTGTCCTTATTAATTATGCAAACGACGTCTACATTTTAACATAATATATGAAAAAAAGTCAAGACCATAGCATGTTCAGGTTAAAAGATACAAAAAACGGAAGTTCTGCTGCAGTACCAAGGTCATCCACCAGGAGGCCCATATTTGACCTTGACCTTTGTCTTTCCAAAACTTACCAACATACCAAATATTATCTGAATCTGTAAAGGCGTTTTGAAGTTATTCTGACCAAAAAGTTTCGGAAACACACACACACACACACACACACACACACACACACATACACAGACGCGCCAAAAACAATACCTCCATTTTTCATGGAGGTAAAAATATTATTTAAGCAGAAGCCTAAACCTATACTTGGAGAGTACCGCCATAGGCGCTGAGGTTGATTCACTGCATGTATACACATGGCAAACAGGTGCACATTATATTCAAGACAGGTGTCTTATGCAGCTAGGCATGAAATACAGTCGAAATTAGGGGAGGAATTGATGACTATATCGGACAGTGATTGATTTGAAAGCAAGTGTTAACAATACATTTGTTGAAGTGAGCCGGAAAACAAGATGGAAATGTGAGTCGAGAAGCGTATACGTAGAAAGGAGTGCAATTTCTAGTTGCAATCAGAGATGCCGCGAATTCATCAAGGTATATCTTAATGCGTGACAAAATGAATCAAGGAGAGACAATCAGCATGAAAGTTCATCTGAGTTGGTAAATTACATTATGAAAAATGTTAAACTGTTCTCCAACTCATAAATTTGACTCACCGAAATTTTCGACTGAATCACTCAGTCTTCCTCAGCTATCTGACCAAAATGCTGTGGACACGTGGGCACTTCAACCATCGCTCAACCGGGACGGGGGGCGATATCGACTTCAGACAACCTTTGACCCTTTGCTGACGTCACACGTGGGAAAAATCATTTGGATCAGATAGCTGAGGAAGACAGTGATTCAGTCGAAAATTCCAGTGAGTCAAATTTGAGTTGGAGAACAGTTTAACATTTTTCATAAGAAGAGACAATAATAATTTCCAAGCAGATCCCTTTCGGTGGCAAAAAGACAGTATCAAATTGGCCAGGCAGTATCCATTGGCCAGAGAAGGTCGCCGGCCACCGACAAAAAGGCCATATATAGAAAGCTAATGATCATTTCCCCACAACCTCTGCTTGGAGAGTAAGACAATACAAGACACGACGGGAATACGCCCCCCACTTCCCTACACACAGTCTCATTTATAAGGTGCTGGAATCTTGCCATGAACTTCGAGTATAAAACTGTGATAAGATTGTCTGATAAAATGCACGAGATGTACAATGTCAAATGTACCAGAAAATTGACTTTTCTTTCACGGTGAAAAGATGACTTTGTGCTATGGCTGATACTGCCGTTTGATATTAATAGAATTTGCCTGACTAGATTCATCACTGAAATGATTTTCTGTTCAGCTCTTTTTTTCATCTGTATCTCACTGTAACAGAAAGTAAACTACAGCTGCGGTGCCAACAATGTACAAGATGGAAAATCTGACAGAGATCACCACTGTACGTCCCGTCTAAAATAAACCATACAGAGTGCGGAAACGATCCGCCCCCTAATCTCTAAGCAGATTCTGTGGGACAATGGTCTATATGGCCGCCTGTATCCATTGGCCTCCTGTACCCATTGTCCGCCCCAACTAGCCAAGTTGATACTGTCTTGCCAAATAGCTATATATATATAGAGAGAGAGAGATGCCTTGAATGTGGCAAGGGGAAATTCTCCTATAGAGGTCCTATCCTCTGGAACAGGCTGCCACATGATATAAGACCGGCCCGTCCATGTCCAATTTTAAAATGAGATGTAAAAATTGGCCTGACCTCTGACCCCTCCTTACAGACAATTTGGACTGGACAATGACTAGACAGGAAAATTTGTACTTTTTGTTATTATCATTATTTATTCATGTTATTGGTTACTTACTGTTTTTCCTTTATTATTATTGCCATTATCATTATTTCTTCTATCCCTATTTTATTTACTGTTTGTATATGACTGTTGTGTTTTGTTTGTAAAACAGGGCCCCATTGAAAAGAAGTGTAATCACTCAATGGGCCACTCTGTATAAAGATGACGGAAAATAAAAATAAATAAATAAATAAAATAAAGAGATACCGTATTGCAGTCACCTAAAGATCTGCTTATACATTACCATCCCCCAATACACATCCCTGACGAACTTACTTACTCTGTATCAGTCTTTCTACCCTCTTTTACGGGGTTGAGGGACACTTACTAGATCAGTACAGCTCTAACTTCTCAGTAAGGTACACGCATCAAAGAGGATGTATGAGACTTAAGGGATGTGCATCAGTCCAGTCTGTCTAGCCCAGAAAAGTCCCCGGAGTTAGGACCTTTCCTAAAGTTGCGACTGTAACTCAGGATCTATCTTTTATCTGCCTTGCGGCCTGCCACAACATTATAGGCCTTGATGAAAGTCGTAAGATTTGCACTCAGACAATAACGCATTGCGGTGTCAAAGCTCGAACATGGCGCCGAGATGAAGGTCTGACTGTCGATAACAGCCGAACCCTGAGTATGGCCGACAGCCAACAGTCAGTCATGTTCGCTGTGGTAAGGGTAGGAGAGTGACAGGGATGAGCGATAAGCATGTAGAAGAGTCTTACACGATATTGAGTGACGACAAGGTGCCAGATCTAGCACTGCACTGTAACCAGCCTGCTCAGTATACTATACTATACTATACTATGCTATGCCATGCTATGCTATGTTATGCTCTGTTCTGCTCTGCTCTGCTCTGCTCTGCTCTGCTCTACTCTACTCTGCTCTGCTCTGCTCTGCTCTACTCTACTCTACTCTACTCTACTCTACTCTACTCTACTCTACTCTACTCTACACTACACTACACTACACTATGTTGTACTATATTATACTATACTATGCTATGTTATGCTATGCTATGCTATACTATACTATACTATACTATACTATACTATACTATACTATGCTATGCTATGCTATGCTATGCTATGCTATACTATACTATACTATACTATACTATAACTTACATTTCTGTCAAATGCCTGCACGTCCGGATCCTGAAAAAATAGTGTTATTTTCTCCCTATACTTTCTTAGTTCAAAGGCCTGGACGTCCTGATCCTGACAAAATATTGTTATTTTCTCTCTTTAATTTATTTCTTAGTTCAGTTTTCTTTAAAACTCAACTGGCATGTCAAATACACAATGTCACATGAAATATGTGGGATGTTTAGTCACTGCACATTTATTAGGGCTATCTAAAACTTAAATAACAGTTATCCTTAAATACAATTTTGACTCGTGACAATAAACATCTTAATACATGATATACATAAAATGGTTTAAAAATGGATGCAAAATGAATATATAGTATAGAATCAAGAAGTAAGTTTAGAAACAGCAAAGCATTACTTGAAAATACTTAGTGTCAAGTTGTTTTATACGACGACATATAGTTGCAGTTAATTTAGAGCTTTGTTATCATGATGTATAGTCTCTGAAATGAAAAATAAGCAAGTCTACGACAGCGCAATATATTTTACCAAGTGCAACTCATTAATAACACTGGCTAATGAACACTTAATTCAATTTACACGTTATATGGTTACAGGATCTGTCATAATGATACATTGCCATGCTTACATGCACCGACCTGAAAGGATGATAGATATAGAGTTTCGTCGAGTTGGCAAATTTAATCCAAACATATTTCGTGTACATTATTTTTTTTAAATTCCAACATGTAATCATTAGACGTGGTGACGGCACACTCAAGTTTTATCAACTTATATTAATGCCGCCACCAACACAGGGGACAAATACATGACAGGACAATACTCATTTTCACCTGAGCGAAGTGAGGAAAGTCGTGTAAAGTGCCTGTAAAGTACATTATCATTGGTATATTGCCGCACAGAACGGTACAGAAAATCGCCCATTCCCTACATTGTTGAGCTGTTAACGTTAAACGCTAGTTAAATGCAGTTCTTCCCTGCTTTTACTTAAGAGGGCATAGAGTGACTGAGTGCGGCTAGCATTGACCTTTACCTCTACTTGTTGTGTAAATAGGCATTATTATAGCTCTCTACCGAATTTGTGTGATTATCGTGTACATTATGTAATTTTTAAACCATTAGTATTGTTTAACGTCTAATTTTGTGAACTGTAAAAACAAATCAATTCAGACTTTCGTCTGCTAGTTGTTTGAATAAAGATTGATTGATTGATTGATTGATTGATTGATTGATTGATTGCTTGATTGGTTGATTGATTGTATCTTTCTTCCACACTTTACATTAGTGTGTTATGCCGAGGGGCGGTTATACCGGCCATACTAGACCTATACATATTTCCAGCACTGTCCTTACATATAGAACTTTATTGCGTAACAGTTGTAGCAGGTACAACGTATAGCAAAACACATACATACATAGTTGGTGATGCTAACAGTATCTAATACATGTAGTTGTAATAGATGGTATTTCTAACCGTTCTAAGAATCGGATCTACTTTCATATACAATTTAAAACAATGAACATATACTAATCTAACTCCATTATTAGTAATAAAATGTACATGTATAATATTGTGTCAGGAACGTATCGCATTTTCTCGTTTTGTCAGCGAACTGTGTATGAATTGGCCTACATATGCGGATATACTGACAGGGCATGATAAAAGCATATTGAACACATCTGTCTTTGTATGGGGTAGTGTTATATCTGTCTTACATGCAATATATTGTAACAATTTTTGTCGGTCTTCATCATAAGTTGGACAATCTATAATAAAATGTAATTCGTCTTCAACGCTTTTATGGCATGTGGGACACAGTCTCTCATTGGCTGGAGTGTCACAGTGGCGACCCTTTTCAATTTACACGACTACATTTTGGCCTCCCTGGTTCACCCCGAAGCTAAACTTGCAACCACCACCAGTAAATGTCAGGGGCGTCTCTGTACAAACTTTAAATTCATTAGCAGTAAATTGCTCCTAGATCAAGCCTGCGAACAGTGCTAGACGAGACTTCAGAAAAAAGCCCCATCTTACAAATCCCAATTCTCCCAGCGGTAACAACGGTGGCTCAAAGAGGAGGAACTTCGTTTCTGGCTCATCGCTCAGTTTTCTGCGGATCACCGTCGGCACTGGAGGCTTTCAGGCAATCCCAGCGGATACCAGACGGCGTAACTTCCCATCTAACGACGGACCATGGAGACCGCCAGCAACAAGAACTACGAGAATCATGTAACGTAATGGTCCCACAAGGTATATTCCAACGCATTCTTCACTTCTGGCAAACTTTTAAATGTTTCATTTGGGAAACCGTTTGTGTTAAAACTATATTGTGTCTCTATTCCAACACACAATTTACAGAGATCAAATTTTCAGCGCCCACAACGTGTGAAGTGATTGGTCATTAATTATCCTGATGACAGTCGTCGCTGAAAATTCGATCTCTGTAAATTGTGTGTTAGAATAAAGTTTAACGTTTTACTATGATTACTACCAACACAGAACTTTCATGATATATTGTGTCTCACTAACTTGGAAACGGGGCCCGTGTTGCTGCTTTGCAATTGGTACTATATAAGAGCTGATTTTAAGAAGGAACTAGAAAGGTAACATTTGCAAAGCAAATGCATAATGTTTACCTTCGCATGTGCTCTGCTCTGTCAATTCTTACTGAAACACATTCATATGCTGGTCAGACAGGAGTCTAAATGCCTGCTATAAAATAGCAACATGGTATAACCCAACACTAGTTACCATAGTGACAGACGTCTGGTTCAGGTCACTGACCTTATTGGTTTAGAGACGAAGAAGAGGAAACAGAGCAAAAACAATATGTCTTCCATCGGTAAACATAACAAGGAACTGTTGTTAAAAACAGTACCTTTACACACAAGTTGACGAGCATTTGAAAAAAAAGTATATGAGCATGTTTTTTTATATAATTTCCAACATGTAATCACCAGACGTGGTGACGGCACACTCAAGTTTTCTAAACTTATATTAATGCCGCCACCAACACAGGGGACAATACAATACTCAATTTTCACCTGAGCAAAGTGAGCAATGTCGTGTAAAGTGCCTTTCCCAAGGGCACAAGATCGGTGGCATGTCAGGACTCGAACCCGGGACCTCTAGGTTCCGAGTCGAGCACTCTGCCGCTACGCCACACGACTCCACAATGAGCATGTTGCAATGTAAAAATAATGGATATCGTAATAAGCAGTCAAGTTTGTGACATTTATCCCAGGGGTACACCACGACAGTGAGGGGAGATATAGATCAGTGCCCAGGGACTTCTGAATCATCTTCCCGGATCAGTATAGGCAATCGATACTCTGCATGATTAATCAATAAATAGTTGCAACTGTTGCATGTCAAAGAGACGTCAAGAAATTGTATCTTAACAATCTCTCACTAACTGTTAGACATATATCGAAAAACAATGGAGACAATTATAACTGCATAATACTTTAGATTTTTTTAAATATTGATTAGTCCACGGCAAGTAATTTTATGGATGACATCCGCGCGCGCATTAATTTTCGCCTGATTTTGAAAAAAAAAAGAAATTTTGTTGCCCTCTACATCTGACAGTGGTCAACATGCCGAAAATGAGCAAAGATGTCTGTTGCCATGCCGGGAGGCAGGTAACTGAAGAGAGGAGACAAGAAAAGACTCTGATTTAATATATTTTGTTTCTTACTTTGATGCAGTGATATGTGATGCTGGCTGTGTATATGATGTTCGCATTGAATAAAAACCATTTGTACAATGATTGAGTCAACATTTTAAAATGTAGGAACCTTGTTTTTTTCCGCCCGCCCGCCCGCATTAGATTTGGAGTCGGCGGAGGATGTCATCCATGAAATTTACTTGTTGTGGCCTTACATGTACATTTTTATCTAACCTTGACCAGCCATGTAAAATCCACCTGTAAATGCGAGAAAAGAAAGATAAGACTATTAAGCCTGACCATATATTACTGGACAGTGCATACATACATTCAGTAGAACAGAGAAGTATTTGCAGGTTTTGCTTGAGTGGGCGGCCCACGGGCTGACTCAACAGTGTATTAAGGAGGTGGTCATTTCCAAGCCTAGAATTGATTACACAACTACCCGGAAATCGCGAGACATTTGCTAGGGGGATCTTCAATTTGCTCTGTCTAGAATCAATAGTCAAACACGCCCATTCCGTCTGTAAGTTATACACTCAGCGCAGAAGAGATGAAACTATAACGATGTACCCAAGCTCCTTGAAACATTGAAATGGGCAGCAACGAAGGCACCAGATGGCACTATCGCTCACTTTAGTATGCATAGCACTAGAAACACTTACCGTCCATCTTCAATGATAAAAGTACCAAGTTAACATGACGGAGGGCCTTGATTTGAGGAAACGGGGTTAGTTCACTCCACACTGCTTGTCAATCAGACCTGATCACTACTAATGTAACCCGATCAATACTAACGTTCTCTTGTGTGTAATTTACCCGAACAAAAGACAAGCAGGAGAAACTAATATGCTTATATGTGTTATTCTCTCGCAGTTGATGTAGACGTTCTGCACTGAAGTACGTGTCTGAAAGTTGCAGCTCTTTCATGTTCTTAAGATTTACAACCAGTCTTCCACAGGGTGACCTTGGTACAATGGAAGTAGAAAGTTCCTAGCCTTAAACATAAGATGGGTCGTCAATCAAGCCTTGTGAGAGTACTAAATTTTTCGCCGAACCCGGAGTAGGTAGACTCCAGGGATGCCTGCCTCTCGATGAGGTTGCCGGGAGATGTTTGAAATGATTACGTCGGGGAGGGCCCTGTGTAGTGGTGGTGGTATAGGGACAGTATCCGCGCGCATGAAACGCTGTCACGGCGTTTTCCACATCGCTCTTTCATCGTATGCGAGCGCCCGTCTCCGATAACGCAGGAGATAGTGACGGCAGGGCACGCCTGATAGCAGGTGAGCGTTAGTTCTAACACTGACTCGCTGTAACAGTACACTGCACGGATATATCGGTAAGACGTATTTATATTGTGCAGTGGTTGGTACAATATTAGTAGTTACGAATTGTATTGTACTATATCGGTAAGACGTATTTATATTGTACTCAGGCAGTGGTTGGTACAATATTAGTAGTTACGAATTGTATTGTACTATATCGGTAAGACGTATTTATATTGTACCCAGGCAGTGGTTGGTACAATATTAGTAGTTACGAATTATATTGTACTCAGGCAGTGGTTGGTACAATATTAGTAGTTACAAATTATATTGTACTCAGGCAGTGGTTGGTACAATATTAGTAGTCACGATTTATATTGTACTATATCGGTAAGACGTATTTATATTGTACTCAGGCAGTGGTTAGTACAATATTAGTAGTTACGAATTATATTGTACTATATCGGTAAGACGTATTTATATTGTACTCAGGCAGTGGTTAGTACAATATTAGTAGTTACGAATTATATTGTACTCAGGCAGTGGTTGGTACAATATTAGTAGTTACGATTTATATTGTACTATATCGGTAAGACGTATTTATATTGTACTCAGGCAGTGGTTGGTACAATATTAGTAGTTACGAATTATATTGTACTCAGGCAGTGGTTGGTACAATATTAGCAGTTACGAATTATATTGTACTCAGGCAGTGGTTGGTACAATATTAGTAGTTACGAATTATATTGTACTCAGGCAGTGGTTGGTACAATATTAGTAGTTACGAATTATATTGTACTCAGGCAGTGGCTGGTACAATATTAGTAGCTACGAATTATATTGTACTCAGGCAGTGGTTGGTACAATATTAGTAGCTACGAATTATATTGTACTCAGGCAGTGGTTGGTACAATATTAGTAGTTACGAATTATATTGTACTCAGGTAGTGGTTGGTACAATATTAGTAGTTACGAATTATATTGTACTCAGGCAGTGGTTGGTACAATATTAGTAGTTACGAATTATATTGTACTCAGGCGGTGGTTGGTACAGTATTAGTAGTTACGAATCCTACAGGAGAAAATATATTAGAAAGTATTTTAGTACATGACCAGGTAAATGTGGGTATGGTATCATCTTTATCTACAAATAGTACATAACTGTATATTTGAAACATTTGAAATCATCCCTTGATTTAGGGGGTTTATGACTCTGTTAAAGGTTAACGCATTTATAATGATATTTTCATATTACGAGGCCGTTAGCGCTGGGGTTTACTGAGCGCAACTAAATTTTACATCCTCGATCATAGTCACTCGGGCGTATTTTATGGATAACTTTTGTTTATTATTCAAGGACAATGGGTATATCAATAGTTTTCTTTATTAAGAATACGCAGTAGTGGTAATTGTATTTGCTAGAAGACGGCAAGTTTATTAGATTTCATACCATGAAAAATTATTCAGCTAACCCGTCTTAAACGTTAACCCGGAGAACTGCACAGCCTGATAATAATTATATTATTCATCATTACTTGTTTTTATTGGAAGGTGCACGAGCCCAACCGGAAAATTCCCCATTAAGTAGCCTTAAAAGATGATTATTCGGACAACAACAATTTTACGGGATGGACGTCACATAACGTAAAACCAGCGCTGGTCCAGTTATTTTCCATACAGAAATCTTAGACCCCCACCATACTATCAATTATTCATTAAAGCTTTGGTAGAATTCATGAGCAGGCTCGTTACCTACGGAATATTGCTATGCTGTGCGCCCGGGAGAAGTCCCATCGGATGCGGGTATTGACTATGTTTGGCGTGTTCAATTATCTGACAGGGCAGAACAGCCTCTAAACAAGACGTACTGCTGTGTACAAGGCCGAAAGAGCAATTGTAATGCAGTTGTGGTGTGATTTGTCATCAAGGTACATGTACCTCGATCGAAGAGAACCTTCTTGAAGGCTTGCCTTTCCTGAAAAGTCAGTGTACGGTTGGGATGTTGACCACAGCAGGTTTTGTATTCTGTTTTGTATCACCTAAGGGTGTGTTAACAGTAACAGTTGATTCGTTGAAAATGTACTAACTTTATTCTTGAGAGCAACTTTGCAAAATCACCTGGACTGTGCCTCTACGTCTTCTACCTTCTAGCCAGCTGCCGCCAACCTGCAGCTCTTTCTTTTGTTTTGTATCACCTTTTGTTTGATATCACCTAAGGCTGACAGTTGTGACAGAGGTGTGTTAACAGTAACAGTTGTTTCGTTGAAAATGTGCTAACTTTATCTTGAGAGCAACTTTGCAAAATCACCTGGACTGTGCCTCTACGTCTTCTACCTTCCAGCCAGCTGCCGCCAATCTTCAGCTCTTTCTTTTGTTTTGTATCACCTTCTGTTTTGTATCACCTTAGGCTGACAGTTGTGACTGAGGTGTGTTAACAGTAACAGTTAATTCGTTGAAAATGTACTAACTTTATTCTTGAGAGCAACTTTGCAAAATCACCTGGATTGTGCCTCTACGTCTTCTTCTACCTTCCAGCCAGCTGCCGCCAACCTGCAGGATCTGTTACCTTTCATTATCCCGGGCGTCTGTTTCCCTCACGGCGTATCAGGTCGGTATCTGTTCTGTACGCATCCCAGCCTGCTGATTGATGAACTTGTCAGCTTGCCCACTGGTTGGTATTTGCTACGCCGTGTAATACAGGTTGGTCTGTATCTTATCAATGTCTGACTGTAATGTAATGTAAGGCAACCTGTTTGAGAGTTGGCTTGACAGTGTGGGGAAATAAGCATGTATTGTTGCTAGAGATGCTGAGATGCATTGTCATTATGAAATGTATATGTTTTTCTTTCTTTGATTGTACTTTGTGGCTTCCAATACATCACGTCACATTTGGCCGCATGTTTTAAAGGCATCCAGTGCAGTTTTTAGGGCTTGAAAACCCGATTTTTCAAAGCCAATATTCTAGTCATTCATCTACATACTGAGTTAATTTTTTTAAACCACACTATCCCAGTGTATATATTGCCCACAAAAAAAAAAAAA
>NW_017804131.1:5649470-5673152 GCF_001625305.1 Branchiostoma belcheri
AAAAAAAAAAAAAAAAAGGAACGAAGCCATTCTTTTTTTTCGAAAAAGTCATAAATTGAAGTACATATCTTAGCTCTATCTCGGTGCATGTGCCGATATTGAATTCCATAGCGTAGCAGCTATTGAGATCGTATACTTGATACTAACTCACGTATCAAAAATAGATCACATTCTATCGATCCTCTGCTTTGCATGTCTAATAGTGCGTAAAATTTAATACTGAGGCACTGAGAGTGATCCATGATCCGCCGTTGCCTTGTTTTATCTAGGTCGTAACTTCGAACAACTCTGCATTTAATTGGTACTATTCGGTGTATAGACACCGTAGCAGTGGCATGTGCCCAGTCTTTACAGACTGCAATGCAATTCACCAGTTTCCCATCCCCAGAATGCAATGCGAAAATACGGGGGGAACCCTCATTTGCATAGGGCTGGAAGGCATCGGAATGATCCTGTTGACGTTAAACAGCTTGTTTTTCTCTGTGTTTTGAGGTGACGGGGCATTTTATGCTCAACATTACTATGGACCGAATCTGACAACAAATAGAGAATAAAGTTTTAGTGTTCTTTTCAACATGGAACATGTGGTTTGTAACGTTACAGCATCAGTATAGCGTTACCACTTTAACGTTACAAAACACATATTCCAAAAAATTCATTCTCTATTTGTTTTCAGATTCAACCCACAGTAATTTAATTAATGTTGAGCATAAAATGCCCCGTCACCTCAAAACACAGTGAAAAGCAAGCTGTTTAACGTCAACAGGATCATTCCAATTCCTTCCAGTCCTATGCAAATGAGGGTTACCCCCTATTTTCGCATTGCATTCTGGGGATGGGAAACTGGTGAAAAGATTCTCTCTGGGTTCGAGAAATAAAAGAGAAAAATAATTCATGAATGCTTTCATAAAAAGTTTTCTTCAAGTTTGCTAAAATATTCATTGCAGTCCATTGTGTCCACAGGACGCTTCAAAGAGTGGAACGACATTTGGTACACCGTACGTACGGCGGCGTCCTTTGGATTGGAGAAATTCTGTGCCATAAAAGTCTTGTCAAAGTACAGTTCTCAGTCATAGAACTCTATTAGAGAGACCATCTGGACATGCAGCTTGAGATTCTTTATGTATAAGCCAAGATGGGCACCTGAAATCATTATGGAGCTCACGAGGCAGCTACAGGAGTAGTTTAAGACCTATAACCAAGAATTGCCACACCATTAACGCATTATAAACCACTCCGGTTTTTTATGAATGGTACTGCATGATATAAAAACTTCTAGAAACTTTCGCGACTATCACAATATTAGATTCTGCCACGGCCTGGACATTAATGTGGCTAAACTGACTTGTAATCAGTAGACCTCATCCAAAACAAACTGCACACCAGCCTATGTGTCTTTGAAGACATTGAAATGAAGGTAGTGATATTTTGGACCATTGTTTGAGGCGACGTGCATAGCATATGAAAACCAATTTACTTGTTCTGATGATCTTCTCAGCAACACGTATGCAAAAAAGGACGTAGACGATCCAAAACACAGGTTTCTAGCCTGCAAAATACTACTTTGACTGTATTGCAAGATAGCCGTAAAGTTATCATTTCAATAACAGTACTTTATTTCAAGGACATATCATTTCAATAATAGTACTTTATTTCAAGGACAAAGTTATTTCATTCAAAGGGAACAATGGAAACGTTGTTTACAATCATCCTACTTCTGGCTATTTGGCCGGAAGCGTTTTTGATGAATACAACAACCGTAAGGTTGAAGTTTATATCAGAAGCAGAGACCACAGTGTCACCAGCCAATCACAGCATATTTGAAATGAGCTACGCTTCATCCAACAAAGCAAACGCCAAAGTTCCTACTAAAACACAAACTTTCCCAGATAACGATCCACCGTCCCCCGGCGTCGGCAGAATTGAGAGCCCGTCTCTATCTCCAACGTCTCAGACATCCGATAGGGGCGGGACCCGGCCGGTAAAATCATTATTGGAACCTATTACCAGAGGCACTAATCATACGGCAAACTCAAACAACTCATCTGGGGGTAATTACGGCGTGGAGAACAAAGATGTAATGAAGTGGTTGGAAAGACAATCTGACAGGCTCATCCTAGAGGACAATGAAGAACCATCGGACGACGGAAGTGGATTGACGGAGCCGGCCATAGATAAGGTCACTGATGCAGGCGACGGCAACTTTGGATATCCGGATGCTCGTGACAGAATTGATGAGACCAGAAAAGAGACAAAGATGCAGTCCTTCCTGAAATTACCCCAAGACGGCAACGATCTTTTGGATGATGCGGAATCTGCTTTCTTGAAAATGTCGATAACGAAGAGGAGCAACTCTTCTTCTGGCTCTACAGTCATCAACGAGAATGATCGGGAAAGCTTATTGGCTGGTTCTGTGACTAGTTCAAAACATGAACGGGCATTCACCCCAACTTTATCCAACGGAACAAGGAACGCATCAATTCAGAAACACCAGCTAGACCCGCTGGACATAGATGCTCCTGCATCCGACATACTCCAGATGCAAGATGTCAAACTATCAACGAAGCCTGAGGACCATGGGGTGAATAAATCTCTGACAATGCGACATCGGAATAACACAGGGGACATGGAGACGCCATCCGCACTTGGAGATGGGCCAACAAATGGCTCTCTTATAACGTTTATCAATTCCACTGCCATTAATACATCTGTTAACGCAAAGGAAACCGTCAGTCATTCGAAGCAAACAGTTAGCAGGAAGCCCGTTGCCGTGGCATCATCAAGCAACTACGGGACAACGGTGAGAGATGATAGGGTTAAGAAAGCCGTGGAGTATGAGTTAGCCATGCCTCATGACCGTGAAAGAAACATGATGAAAACCAGAGATAGCCTCGCCAGGGGCGATGGTCCACCCGTAATGTCCTCCGCATCCCGTGGGAGGTCTCCATCGACCCGGCAGCCGAGAGAGCATGACAGTGCCTCAACGTTCAATGGCACTGTGAATAAACCGATTAGAAGCCGGCACGCCCGATTAAACAGGCTCACAGGAAAAACATACAAGAAAGGAATAATGTACCAGAAGAAGTATGAATCAACAGGACGGGGGAGTAAGTACAAAAGACCGAATAGCGACAATGTCGACGTTAAGAAAGAACAGCTCAACAATCTGATGGCTCCTGACTCTAAAGATGATTTCAGAAGTTCCGATTTGGCAAAGAGCTCCTTGGCTACAGAGGATACATATTCTACTGTTGATTTGAAAACGCGCTCGCATGACGTGGGAAACGGCACACAGCATTTCCCAACTGCTACGCCATTAGCAGCCAGAAATGATTCAATGGGAAAGTCTGGCTCCAAGTTGACTCACGTAATCAAAGGCAGTTCGTATAATGACGTCTTTGGAAAATTGCATGTTCCCTCGGTTCCACGAGCAAAGGGACAGCTTAGCATGGAAGAAACGCCGTGTGACGCAGGCATTTGTCAACAGGACGGAGTCTGCATACAGAAAGAGACTGGATTCTTCTGTAAATGCCCCGTTCTCTACTACGGCCGCTTCTGCGAATTGTCCAAAATTGACATGTCGGGTCTCAACGCGACCAAAACATCCATAACCGTTAAATGGGGTGTTCGAAACGTCTCCAGTCGGGCCAATTACACGGTGAAGGTCTCTGATGAGGCTCTACTCCGCGCTGTACATGTCGGAGATGACGTTGATATGTATACATTTGACGGATTGAAGCCCGGTCGAATGTACAATACGTGCGTATCTGTTCACGTTCACAACAGCACTCAAAAGATTAAAGACGGAGAGCCTCCAGCCGGAACATTCTGTATTAACGTACAAACTGAGAAAGAGAACGATTTGTTTTACCGACCTCTGTATGCTATCCACATCTTTGCGGTAACTGCCACAGTATTTCTCGCCATTATGGTGTTTGTAACACTCTTGACGATCTTTCAGACCAGGCGATACTCGCTTCTCATCGACCAGGTCCTTTACGATGATACTATTGTTATTTGAGTTCTGTTGTTTCACTGCCTGTCACAGTGAGTGCATGATTTTAAAGGCATTCGATGTAGTTTTAGGGATGCGAAACAAACATATTCTGGATGGAAATCTGTCTGATATTGCCATTTACAGCCATTTCTTAGCACATTTTCTTTATCGTTTCATACTTGAAGGGTTTCAAAAGCCCCAAAACAAGCTACGCGAGGAGTCTCTTTATTTTTTTGCTAGAGCTAGAGTCAGCTTACGATACAAAAAAACGTTTTCTGTCAGCGACATCGCATTTTCCTGACGGCTATTCTATAGTATAGGATTATATTGATTCAACTTACTACATTAAAGAATGGCCAGAAAAAAATTGACTTTGAAAATAAAGTTATACTGTCCTGAAATTACATTGAATGCCTTTAACGATGTACATGTAATGCAGGCATGGACTGTTTTGAAATGGTGGGTGATCTTTTGGTGCAATGCAGTTCGATGTATTCCCAGTTTCAGACCTGATCAAAGACTACACAGCTCTACAGAGCTGAACTCCATGTCAAAGTAATCATCGGGCCTATATTGATGTGATCAGTAACCTCCAACCCGGTCTGTACGCGGATGTAGTGCGTTTGTACTAGTACTGAGTCTGGCGACTTACTCTATTCCCTGATGTCTGCGACAGATAGCAAGGAAAGCATTAACGGGAAACTTTTCCATTACAGATTATACTGGTGTGGTTGTACAAGGCTCGTTAAGGATGTAAAACCCTAAATGGCTATTTGTCACACCCGTGGTACTTAGCATGTTGAGCACAGATCATATAGCCAAATTATCATGAAAGTTCATCTGTGTTGGTAGTAATCATAGTAAAACGTTGAACTTTATTCCAACACACAATTTACAGAGATCAAATTTTCAGCGACCACTGTCGCCTTCATCAGGATAATTAATGACCAATCACTTCACAACTCGTGTAAGTAAGGTCACGTGCTTGTAAACCGTAACTCTCGCGAGATCACGCTGTGAAGTGATTGGTCATTAATTATCCTGATGAAGGCGACAGTGGTCGCTGAAAATTTAATCTCTGTAAATTGTGTGTTGGAATAAAGTTCAACGTTTTACTATATAGCCAGATATTTATATCGTGATGAATCGTACAGAAATTAGCCTTCGAAGACATGTAACTACTACATACGCCATACTTGTATATAATGAGACATTGTCGTCAATGATGTCAAGTTTTGTAGGCTATTATATGAAATACGTATCAATGTGAGTTGCAATTATAACGTGTGTAAAATTCCGTATGCATGTGCCTTGTAAACTTTACGGACCTTATGCCCACAGAAAGGGGCCCTGCTGTCGAGTTACGTTTGTTTTTGTTCACGATGCTAAGGCCAAAGAAGTAATTTCTATGGATGACATCAGCGCGCGCATTAATTTTCGCCTGATTTTGGAAAAAAAAAAGAAATTTTGTAGCCTTCTGACAGTGGTCAACATGCCGAAAATGGCAAAGATGTCTGCTGCCATGCCGGAAGGTGGATGGTAGATAACTATGTAGAGAGGAGACAAGAAGAGGTTCTGATTTAATGTTTGTTTCTTACTTTGATGCAGTGATATGTGATATGTGATGGTGGCTGTGTATATGTGATGTTCCTACTGAATCAAAAACATTTGTACAATGATTGAATCAAAATTTTGAATTGTCGGAACCTTGTTTTTTTCGGCCCGTCTTGTTTTTTTCTCGCCCGCTCGCATAAGATTTGGAGTCTGCGGAGGATGTCATCCATAAAATTTACTTGTTGTGGCCTAAATTAAATTTTCCTGGATCAAGGGTTATGTTGGACTGTTGGACGATATCTCTGTATTCCCCTTTCATGTGTGGCCCACGCTGGCTGGGGATTCTTGTTGGTAATAAATGTTTGGCGCATTCACGTGTCCAGAGGATTCCTGAACATAGAAATCGATACTAGTTGATTCCAGGAATTGTCCAGAGATATGATAGGCCCTTAATAAGCAGGGAGTGAATCGCCGTTCCTTTTCTTGGGGTTTTAGACTCTAAGTCGCCGCCTTAAGTATGTCACTGGTCATCCTCGTCCTTCTTTATTTTCGTTAACCCTTTGTTCCTAACCAAGAAATTTCGATCTAGGGTACACCGGGGAGACCAAATAGAAAAGTGGAAATATCAACAATTGACAATTTAGGAAGGATAGTAGCATGCAATCCAGCCATACGACCACCTGTGCCTTAAGCCTCGGTCACAACCCGCCGTACGTGCTTCTGTGTGCTGTCTACGTGCAAAAACGTGGGCAAACGTAGGGCATCCGTGCGTGGTGAGTACCGCCTCCGTGCGGAATCCTACGGATTTGGGATCACGCAGACACGCCGTAGAACTTTAAGTGCATGTAAAACTTTTTCTACGTGCGGTCTGCGAATTCACCACCCGTGCGTGCGAGTACGAGCGACGCGCGTGCCCCGTACGTGCCGTGCGGAAGAAGCACGTGTGAGTACGGCCTCCTTACGGTAAAGTTGCAATCGCACAGAGATCGTACGTTGTAAGCACGTACAACTCACTACCCACTTGCGCAACGAAACTTGGCGTGCAGACCACACTTTACACTTTGCGCAACCGTACGAGTGATGTGCGAGTGACGTGCGTAGACTCCACTCCTTCCCCACGTTTTCAGAAAAAAACGTAGCAGACGTAGCCTCCAAAAAAAAGTACGGACAAAAAGCACGTACGGCGGGTTGTGACCAGGGCTTTACTGTACAATTGATTTTGTTATGTGATGGTTGACACTCCGCCCCTCAGCAAGTACATGGTAGGGGCAAAAACTAGATTAGACGAAAAGATGGCATTAAGAGTAAATGATGCTATTGTCAGTGATAAAGTGCTGTAGTTAACAATTCCATTAGTGGACTGAGAAATTTACAGTGGGGCTTTAACGTCCATTTAAGCCTGTTCGTCAGTAATCAAGGAAGGCGTCAGAAGAGAGAACACTTAATTCGCAGTGGATTCACTTTGCCTTTCAACACAAACCCCTGGAGACGGTTTGAGGAAAGTTTGGGGTTGAAGCAATTACGTACACTCGATTGCTGACTGCCGGCCCTGGTGAATTAAACTTGACGAGGTACAATTCGAGCATATCCCACCAGAGGTCGTTACTTTTCAGGTATGCAACGCCAAGGCGAGGGGACTATTAAACATTGGTTGGTACGCCTTCTAGTTATACTTCAACATAAACTTTTTAAAAAAATGTTTCAGAGCAAAATGAAAACACAGAAACACACAACTGATTATGGTGCAATCCTATCATCGTTTCGACTTTCTTGAAATTATCCATAGATAGAATAGCAAAGTTCTTTTTATCACAACCATTTATTTTTCAAGCCGACGTTTCGATGACCGTCTGTCATCTTTATCAGGGCAATTCTGACTGGTTTACTGTGCACTGACACTATATGTTACTTGGTGCATAGTGCACTAAAGGTGTTTCATAGTTCATAGATATTTTTAAAGCTTAAGCTATTTTTTCCTGCTATGGATATAGCTATGAACTATGTAACACCTTTATTTAGTGCACTATGCACCAAGTAACATCTAGTGTCAGTGCACAGTAAACCAGTCAGAATCGCCCTGATGAAGATGACAGAAGGTCATCGAAACGTCGGCTTGAAAAATAAATGGTTGTGATAAAAAGAACTTTGCTATTCAGTCGTTTACCAACCTGATGAAATTATTTACGGATCTATAGATAGAGTTCTGGGGTATTCTTTCTCAGAAATGTACTAGTATCAGCATGGAAGAATTGTGGCTCTGAACATTTTTCCAACCCCCGTATACAAGGCAACATTCGCCCAACTTTTCGAGAACAGCGGAATGTCAACCTCTGGCACTCATCCAGTAAGCGCACATGCTTCCCTCATCTTTGTTTTATCAACAAAACCTGTTACATAATGAAAACTATCGTCACATGTTGTTCAATACTTGCATGTCAATTAAAGCTTTTTGGAGCGCCATTCATTCAAATGAACCACAAGTTAGAATAACCAACTGATTATTAACTTTCGTTGAGGTATTTTGTAACACATTTGGTACATTTTTCTATGACTAGACAGTTCTTTAAATCGTATCAGCTGTGTGGCAAAAGGTCAAAGTATTAAAGGCATGCCAGCGCCCTGCCAGTGCCCCCCTCCCCCCTGGCATGTCCTAAGGCCATGTTGATTTGATTTTATGGATGACATCCTCGCGCGCATTGATTTTCGCCTGTTCTCAAAAAAAATCACGTCCACCGAGGTTCTGGCCTGGCTCTAGGCATGGTAGTTAGCGACAATACGGAGCCGGGCACCCAGGCTCCACGACTCAAGAACTCAGTACATACGTACAGTGCCGATTCATAAATTCCGCAAAAAGCCTGCATGTGCCGGCTTGTCGTGTACGTCGCTAAGTACTGCCGCAAATTCACAATACCAGCTTTGTATTCTTGTGGTTTAGTAGCATTTTTATTTTTGGCCGTTTTTTTTTTTTTTTGTATTCGCTGGCGCGCACTAGTTTGGGGGTCTTCGGAGGATGTTATCCATAAAATTAAGGCGGTCTGGCCTAACCTTTGCCCAAGATCAAACAATTCATCTTCTAAGCTGCGACGGATCATGTCGCACATTCTCGGTTAGACGAATCAAAGAAGCTTTCAACACAGTGTTTGAAGTTTCTTGATTAAACCGACTTTGGGGCTTAGGCCACAGCAAGTAATTTTTATGGATGACATCAGCACGCACATTAATTTTCGCCTGATTTTGGAAAAAAAAAAAGAAATTTTGTTGCCTTCTCACAGTGGTCACCATGCCGAAAATGGGCAAAGATGTCTGTTGCCATGCCGGAAGGTGGATGGCAGATAACTGTGAGAGATCGAGACAAGACAAGACTCTGATTAAATGTTTTGTTTCTTACTTTGATGCAGTGATATGTGATGCTGGCTCTGCACATGTGATGTTCCCACTGAATCAAAACCATTTGTACAATGATTGAGTCAAAATTTCAAATTGTAGGAACCTTGTTTTTTTCGGCCCGCCTTGTTTTTTTTCGCCCCCTCGCATTAGATTTAGAATCTTTGGAGGATGTCATCCATAAAATTTACATGCTGGGGCTTACTATTACACACACAAGGATGCATGTGCAGGAAAATTTGGCACACCTTTGAAGAAGGCATTGTGATAATAGAATCATAGCAAGCAAACGCATATGTCATAGAAACCATAAACAAGGAACTTTGTCGAGTGATTTAACCATGTTGCGAACCAATTTTCTTAAAACAAACGTATAATGGGGTTTTATAAGGCTTTTAACTTTAAGGTAAGCTTGATCTGTCTTACTATAGCGTCGTTATGATATGTAACTAATCTAATATATTCTCAGCGTGATTCAAGATGTTCACGTGGTGAATAAAACCTCATCAGAGGAAAAGATCAAGAAGAAAACGAACATCTTAAAGCCAGCTTTCAATGTAATCTGACTCGACTTAAACATAAATCCGACTTACACACAAATCACATCACAGAAAACTTTGTTTACGCAACAAAAGTACAGGGACGTAAGGTCTAAGACATGTAGATATACAGACAAATATACATGGGTACAACGAAAATATCCTACGTACAAAACAATAGATGGGTCAACTAATACTCGTACTACTTGTTCTAAGGTCTAAACATTCTTTGATATATTACCTATTTGTACACAGTAAGGGTTATTACCTTCTAGGATGAAATTAAATTCATCTATAGCATGAAATGTAACAAATTCTGTTGAGCAAGCGGAGAGAAGGTTGAACAGCTTTGCGCGTTTATCGTTATATAGTGTGCAATTCAAAATAAAAAAATGTTGTTCGTCTTCAATATCATTGGGAGAGAATGGACAAAACCTCTGGTCGCGAGGGATTTTCACGTCACCCTGTGTTCACCCGCCCTACTTTGGTACTGACTATAGTTTCTCGATATCTATAAAAGGAAGTACTTTAAATTAAGAGTTTTGTTTGCTCTCTCTGTAAGACCGGAGTCTGGCAGAGCCACACCCTCGGCAGTCGCTGGCAATGGTCCGGGCCGTGCGTGCGGGGTGTCCGGGGCCATTCCTCGTGGGTCTGAGATGTTAGTCAAGTCAACAAAAGCCCGCCGTTTCTCATATCATAGATATGTGGGAGAAACGCCCGCGGTGAGGGCTTTAGATCTCATTGGGTCGCCGGATACCTCCCCGTGCACCCATCAAGGTCATGCTTTCAGCTGAAGGGATAAAGAATCGGCTTTCTAGAATGTTTATCTGGATTTAGATTTACTAACTACTTTAGGCATTTTTGTTTCCGCACTACAGATCTCTCACTGTCTGTGTGCTTCCTTGCTTCTTTCATGTGTACAATGTAGACCCATTCCAGCAAGAAACATGGTGTCTTATTCATCAATTCAAGCTTTAATTTTTCTCCCATTCAACTGTATAAAATATTCCATAGCTGTGCACTACAAGTCACCATGTGCCGTTGTATAGGGACTAGGCTTTTTTCGGATCTAAATATTCCCCTGCAAACCTTCCTCCCCAACTCATCCCCCTTTCCCCCTTGATGAACATTGACGGGTGCCTCCAGCATGACCCTGGCCGGTGATATGAACAAGAGGAATTTCATTTTCGCCACCAAGTCGACACCGGGCTGTGAGGCATACTTGGGACTCAGCCTAACATGAGTCTGTACCGGTCTTCACCACGAGAACAGTAAAAGACGGGCGTACCTCTCTCTGACGGGACCCCTAAAGAAGACACCATAGGTAAGTACCTTCGTCTTCAACGTAAGGAGTCTTGGCTGTAATTGATAAGGGGTCAGGAGTATTTGCTCAAGCTGTTTTCTCTGTTGGACAAACTAACAAACATCACCCTTGAGCTCGAAAACAGAGTTTAGGTTCAGGCTCTTTTTGTTTAAAGTCCAACAAGATTCGTGAGAGCTGTGTCGCCACGCTGATGCATGTGTTTGTTTTTACTACTCGGGTGGAATTGTGTTTTTTGAGAGCCAGAGTACTTGTGTGTGACCATGCACGCCTTGTTTTACGGGTTGGGGTGCTGTCAGGGCAAAGGCATTAGCGAGGACGTGGCCTACATACATTGTACTGCTGTTACAACCGTCTGTTGGCTATCCATAAACTTGACATTGAGTTTACTTTGATGTCTCTGTCGTAAACGCCAATTGTGTCTTTTGAGCATATTCTTTATTGAGAAAGAGACATAGCTGAAGAGACAATCTTAAAAAGGTATAAAGGCAAAGAGCTGATCCTACACTTTCCTTCATAGCAAAAATTAGTCAGATATACGTGTTCGTTGTTGCTAAACTCTTGTAATGACGTGTCGTTACATGACAGATAGGGGGAGGGGGGGTTTCCATGTGTCAGGTTCAAGCGTTTACGGCTTACAACCGTCTGACATTCCGCTGAGTATCAGCCAGATCTCAAGCAGACAAAGACATGGACGTCGTTCAAAAATGTGGCACGGCAAGCTGCCGCATCTGTTAAAAGAAGGAACGACGGAAGAGTAGAGAGGTTAAAGGGTCTGTTTAAGAATGGCGGAGTCCAAAGTGTTGAAGGCGACGTGCCCGAAATGTGAAATAGAGGGGGAAATCATTTTCAACCGCCATGTTTTCTTCCCAGAACTTCCGTCCTTGTATTTTGCTTAAGATTTATGAGGAATGTTCCTTGTCGGAAAGGACCAGACCGAGTCGATTTTGGACGTAAAACCCTCACAGTCAGCCAACACAAACACACGCCTGGGCAGTTCGGAGTCAGTGTTAAGAAAGTTGACGCCCTTACATCGATCAAATCCAGCACTCCGGAGTAGCGTGTACTTAGGCCACACCGACTTAATTTTATGGATGACATCCTCTGAAGACCCCAAAACTGGTGCGCGCGGGCGAATAAAAAAAATCCGGCAAAAAATTAAAATGCTACTAAACCACAAGAATACGAAGCTGGTATTGTGAATTTGCGTCAGTACATAGCGACGTATACGAAAAGCCGGTACATGTTGCCTTTTTGCGGAATTTATGAATCGACACTGTACGTATGTACTGAGTTCTTGAGTCGTGGAGCTTCGGTAGCCTGGGTAGCTCCTTATTGTCGGTAACTATCATGGACTACCCAGGCCTAGATCCAGGCCAAAGCCTCGGTGGACTTGATCTTTTTTTTTTTTTTGAGAACAGGCGAAAATCAATGCGCGCGTGGATGTCATCCATAAAATTAAGGCGGTGTGGCCTTACCTCCGTTGAACCGCAATCTCTTTCCCAGAAATGTTTTCGCAACTTTATTTCACAGTTTTTACTGTCATGCTGACTAAGACAAATCGTATACATGTAAAAATGCTTTTCTCATACTGACGTCCTTGGTCCAAATAATGTTCGCCCTTGGTATCTGTTTGTCCCAAAATAACTCTACAAGATGGATGGTTGTCTTCAGACATCTGTAAAATTTTGTTTTCCAATCGACACCAAGTCAGTACGTTACATCCATGTTGCTTCAAAACCATACCACAAGAAACAGCTAGAACTGAGCTTTACAGACCTTTACATGAGAAAGATCGTTACACCGAAGTACAAGACATTGCAGGGAGTCGCACACAAGGTTTATTTTAGCAGTCATTGTTTGCCTACAAGTTCGGTTGGCTGACGACAATTCGAACTATTCGCGGGCTTCCGTTAGGCGATCTTATCCGCTTCAAGTGTCGCTAATGTCCCACAAACTGACAATACTATAAAACTAATCGAAACACCTTTGAACAGGCCTATGCCACAGACAAAATCCTTTATATCTATTATCTTCAGTTGAGAATCTTTTACCTAGTATTATAATTATGATGATTAGAAATGTTAGGCCACAGCAAGTAATTTTTATGGATGACAACAGCGCACGCATTAATTTTCGCCTGATTTTGTAAAAAAAAAAAAAACAAGAAATTTTGTTACCTTCTGACAGTGGTCAACATGCCGAAAATGGGCAAAGATGTCTGTTGCCATGCCGGAAGGTGGATGGCAGATAACTATGAAGAGATTTAACGTTTTGTTTCGTACTTTGATGCAGTGATATGTGATGCTGGCTGTGTATATGTGATGTTCCCACTGAATAAAAACCATTTGTACAACGATTGAGTCAAAATTTTAGAATGTAGGAACCTTGTCTTTTTTGGCCCGCCTTTTTTTTTCGCCCGCTCGCATTAGATTCAGAGCCTGCGGAGGATGTCATCCATAAAATTTACTTGATCGCCTTACTAACATGACTGATTTTGCTCCATGTTTCCATTTCGAATTTTAGTTGCATAGGCAACAATTTTAAAAATTTCACCCTACACCTACCGTGCCCTTTCCAACTGTCGACCTACATCCTTAATCACGTGATTCTCGGTTTGCCGCCATTTTTCTCACCAATCCGCCATTTTGGAACTGGTGTCGTTTGTCAAAAGCTGAAGAACGTCAGGTGACCCCAAAAACCGTTAGTCATCGTCAAAAACTCCGACAGTTGACTTTTGGAGTGCCCTAGTGCCCTAATGTTGCCTTTGGATCGTGTACAAATTTAGAGAACTGAAAATATCTTTCCTTTGACAAGAAAGAACTTTACCTCTAATTTTTTTTACAAACTTTGATATGAGAAAGGAGGCTAACCTCTTTGATATCAGTCCTATGTCTCATAATTATAAATGCACTTCGCATTTGATATCATACGCTACATATTAGGAAAAATGTCACTGACGAGCTAGGTTGTGTCAACAAGTTGGCGTAAGCACGTAAAGGTATATTTCAAATTGAAAGCTGCTGTTTTGTCAATACATACAATATGTTTTGGCAATACAGAGTCTAAAGTGAACAGAAACAAAGCAAAGAACTGTGACCGATGCTTTTACATAAGCGGCCATTTAGTCTTGGTGTCAGCTAAGAATACTTCTATCATGTTACTTTGAATGCTAGCTTTATAGAATTAATCACTTTTTAAAAGTAGACCTTTTGTTTGAACTTGGTATAAAAAGAAAAGGACACCCCCTACACTCGTATGACGACATCCTATCCGATGTAATTCATGACTACATCGTCAGGTGACGCTCTTTTACTTCGACCAGACATTGCTCAAAGAACAAAAATCATTTAGAAGTCAAAGTTATAAGTAAAAACCCCATAAAACTTCACGTGACGCTTTGACAAAGAGTCATAACATAATATTGTAATTAAAAGCATGCCTGATATCCTTTTTAATATTGAACGGTTTTGTATATTACTAGTTAATAAAATGGGTCTTGCTTTTAGACACCTAAATATTTTGGTTTTAGAATTATCGTTTATAATAATTACACTATATTTTACCTACCTTCAAATTTTGTTTATACTTGTTTCTTCTGGATAGATAAACTTCCAGGTGAAGTGAAGATTTCTCGTCCAGAAACGTGCGAACACCACCGGCAAGCTGAGTTACATAGGTATTTAACTACATGTATAGATACATAGGTACAGCAAAATTGACCTACGTACAAGACAATAGATGAATTAATAACTTATAATACTAGTTCTAAGGTCTAAACATTCTTTGATATATGTACCTAATTGTACGTTAGGGTTATTACCTTGTAGAATGAAATTGAGTTTATCTGTAGCATGAAATGTAACAACTTCCGTTGAGCAAGCAGAAAAAAGGTTGAACAGTTTAGTGCATTTATCATCATATGTTCAAGAAAATTCTCACAACCAAAAAGCCAGAATCAATCTACAAAAGATTACAGACAGTTAATGATACTCACCAACACAATACACGCCTAGCGCATAGGGGGGGCTTCAGACTGCCAAAACCAAGAACAGCCTCAGCCAAACGAACATTTCTGCACCGCTGCACTAAATCATATAACACACTTCCACAACACATCAGACTATCCGCACCTACATCGTTTAAGAAACATATCCGGGAATGGTTGAAAACCGTGGTGGACACCTCCAAACCCTTACAAGCATGGTGGTAGTAGAAATATAGATATGTAAATATGAACCTTTGTCTAAATTTTATTAATTAATAGTGATTACGTTTTAGTAAACTATTCCTTAGAAAATTGTAAGACTTAGTACAGGCCATAGTTAAGCCTTACCATGTTGTGATGAAAGTAGTTTGTAGTCAACGACTCCAGGAAGAATAGTATGTATGGCAAATGATGTCTGTACAAACTAATGGAGATCGGTCTAATAAACAAACAAACAAACAAATATAGCAGCCTGGTTACCAAACCTATTGTAGCTCCCGAGTCCTATATTTGCGGATAGGATGTTGGAATCGGGAGCTATAATAGGTCTCGTAACCAGGCTAATCATATAGTAGACAATCCATAATAAAATGTTGTTCTTACATAGAGTTGATGCCTCGCTCCCATGGGAGTTATGACGTGGAGGGCGCTACCAGCGGGGGTCCCGGACCCGTACCGGAGGAGGTTTGTTTGATATATTATTCATTATACTATAATAGAAATTGATAAATAGTACAAATGATATTAACAATAATAATGATTATTATTAGATAAGAATAAATGATGAGAATACAATGAGTCAATGAGAATTAATCTTAATGGAAATGCCAAATAGGGGTGTGGAAGAGAAGTTGAGATTTTGTTTAAGGCTAATTATCGATGTGAAACTTTTTAGGTGGGGGGGGGGGATTGTTCCAGTTTGCTATACATCTGTATCTTACGCTTAGGTGACCGGTGCAATGACCAAGTGGATAGAGTGCTCGCCTTGCATTCGGTAGGTCGTGAGTTTGATCTCCGGCCGAGTCTTACTTACCAAAGACTTTGACAATGGTTCATACTGCTTTCTCTGCTTAGCACTCAGCATTTGGGAAAGAGTGGGATTTGATATAGGAGTATATGGGATTTGAACACACAACACTACCAGTGGACTAACCCCCTGCTGTAGTGATTGCACAATTGTGTGGCCCAATGGCTACTAGACCGGAGATGGGCGCCGCCCTATGCACCACCTGGTGCGAGAAGGATTTCAAGTAACTAACTAACTAACTAACTGTATCTTACGCTCAGGTACCGGTGACGTCCGGCCGCCGGAGGTGCGCGTGTATCTCCGTCGTGCTGCTGCTCGCCATGTGTGCTGTCGCCATCGGTCTGGCGTTAGGGATCTACTTCGGCCTGTACTGGAGCGGCGCCGCACAGGTCGCGGGCACGACAACACCCAGCACCACTGATGAAGGTACTTCTAACAAAGTTTGTTTAAATTTTTGTAGCCCTCGTAACACTCGTAGCCCTCCCTCCTCTTCCCCACACCCCACTCGTACCCTCCCTCCTCTTCCCCACACCCCACTCGTAGCCCTCCCCCTCTTCCCCACACCCCACTCGTAGCCCTCCCTCCTCTTCCCCACACCCCACTCGTAGCCCTTCCTACGTATACTCTTCCCCACACCCCACTCCGTAGCCCTCCCTACGTCTTGCGCAGCTTGTACTTGTGTGTTACGCTGCACCTGTAGACGTTTTATCGAAGTAAGGCCACACCGTCTTAATTTTATGGATGACATCCTCTGAAGACCCCCAAACTAGTGCGCGCGGGCGAATAAAAAACAAAAATGCTACTAAACCACAGGAATACAAAGCTGGTACTTTGAATTAGCGGCAGTACGACGTATACGACAAACCGGCACATGCTGGCTTTTTGCAGAATTTATGAATCGGCACTGTACTGAGTTCTTGAGTCGTGGAGCTTCGGTAGCCTAGGTGCCTGGCTCCGCATTGTCGCTAACTACAATGGACTACTCAGGCCTAGAGCCAGGACAGAGCCTCGGTGGACGTGATCTTTTTTTTAGAACAGACGAAAATCAATGCGCGCGTGGATGTCATCCATAAAATTAAGTCGGTGTGGCCTAAACAAGTAAAAACTGGACAAGCCGTTTGATGACATTCTAAGGCATAAAGTAGTAATTATATGAGATTAAGAAACTATGTTTTTTTCTCTAAAAGGCTACACGACAACCTCCGCCTCAGCGGTTGTAGCCGTCAACATGACCAGCGACACAACAACCTCGCCTCCTCCAATCACCACCACCGAGACAACCTCCAAACCTACAACAACTACAACCACCCCGGCAACTACACCGGTCCCCATCCTCACACTGACCACGCGCCCCCCGGCTACAACCACGGAGACCACCGCCCTTCCAACTACAACCACGGCTGCTGTACCGGTACCGGTCATCACAACAGACGAACAACAGACGACAGCACAGGACACCACCGAGGCCGCTACTACAACCGTAGCAGCAACCACGTTACAACCGAACACCACCACAGCTGTGCCAGACCGACCGACGACTTCATCTACACTGACGACAGAGTTGGCAGCGTCTACCGCCGGCGATACCACAGTTGGCGCGGCGTCTTCACCTGTGACGACCCGTGCTGCTGATACCACAACCGCCACGACAACATCAGTTCCGCAGACGACGGAAAACCCTACCGAAGGACCCACCAGCGTAGCGCCAGCCCCTGGAACAACAGCACCCGTGGTTGGTCAAACCACACGGTCTACCGTACCCGCACCAACAACTACTGTACCCGCACCAACAACGTTCCCACCAATTCTCACAACATAAGGACTCCTCGATAGTCTTTGTAACATTTCTAGATCTTAAGATATCTTGTGCAAGATTTTTTTCCTCAGTTGCTTTTAGCCCACAAAATGTTCACATCTATCCGAGGTCGCCATTTTGAAGTATGATGATACAAGATGTGAGTTGTACAGCAGTGTGCATATAATGCAGAATTAGACTACAATTACTATGCAGGTGTATTTAACTGGCAACTAGGGTGACGCTAGAAAGTGACTGCAGTCTAGGTGCAATCTTCTTGGTAGTTGGTAGTAATGCCCAAAAGCATACAATGCAAGAAAAGTGTCCATCATAAAGTATGGCTATGGTGTTTTTATTAGGAAATTTTATAGTATAATAGAACAGGTAAATGAAGCATTGTAATATGAATTTTATGTGAATCCACCTAAAGAAGCATAGGTCTTTTTTTTATTTCTAGATTTTCGTATGTATATATATGTTTGGATTTCGAAAGAGAAAGATAGAAAAATAAACAATTCGTATTGCTTTTATAATTTTTACAGTTACTGCAACACATTGGCAATAAAATGTGATGAAAATGAAATGTTCCAGGGCGATGTTATAAAACTGAATTATCGTGTTCTCCTGTTCCAATAATCCACAAAGATTGAGATAAAATGGTTAACTCCGTGTTAACTACTTTACGCCTTTTATGTATAATTAGCGAAAGTGGTGTACTTAATTACCAGGGTTAATTAATCAAGGAAAAATGTTTCTTGTTTCAAATGAGCTGTAACAAAAAATGACTGGGGGAAAATGGAAGCAATGTCGTAAAATTACATTCTAAGTGCGGACCTGCGAATATGTAAACAAATGTAATTTTTCAGCAGATCTATAAGACTACGTTAATACTATAATTAGCCTACTGACCGCACGAACCCCTGACATTTAAACCCGATGGTATCGCTTCGATCCATCCATTCACTCTGCTGATGCTATCTATGCATGTAAACCCACTTCTGACGCGGTGCAGCGCATAAAAATCGATACACAGAGTGATGGGTTGGGTCACTGCTCAAATCCAAGATGGCGGACGAAGACTCGGCCGAGAAGCCTCCAGATGCAGCCCCAGACGACACCACAGATCCTCCCGTCCAGCCTGTTAAGGAAGAAGAGGTTGGGAAAGCGAAGGAGACGCGAGTTGACAGCATCCATGTAGACACAATAGATGGGCCGCCTGAGGAGGATTTCTCGAGTGGGAAGTCTTCGGGATGCTGCCGCGGAGGATGCCCGGTCCTGACGGTCATCATCTTCGGTATCCTGGTGGGGAACGCCCTGGGCCTGCTGCTCGTCTACCAGAGGATCTACTCTCTACGTTCAACCGTTAAGCTTCCTAAAGTTAAAGGTATAAGACAAGACAAATCTTTATGCATGTATCTCCTATCCAGTGTTATTTTTTTATCATATTGCTAGACAGTACATTTACTCTTTACAATAATGAGATACATTCTATACATATATTGCAGTTGCGAAGAAAATCAGATGTCAGAAGAAAGCATAAAATATGTTTTTTTTTTGTATGTGCTTGTTACGTCCATGGTATATCTTGTTATGCAATATTTGCGGTATACCAGTTCATGTATATATATTAATAGACTCAAACATCGATCTTACAAGACTATATTATAACATATACGTTGAAATACCTGCATATATTCTACATCTGACGTTATAAGATGTACATGCCAACGTCCAAAAAATTACACGGTTTCCTGTTTCATACATAAATATTTGATGTCACTAACACAATTATCCCAGGGCCTACATATATATTAGTATGCCCTGTTTAGGAAAATTAGCCAGTACAATATCACCACACGCCCTCGCCTATTCCGTACAATTGTAACAAATTTACCAACGACTAAGGCAGAAGTATAATAGTCCCGTTTTTCTTAATCTCATTTAAACCTCAGCACAGAAAAGTCCTGTTGTTATTATTATATATGCACAAATCTTCTCTGTACGCTGTTCTCTCACCAGTTAATCTAATCACGAGAAATCAATTTTCCGGCAGCAGTGATTGGAGAACGGTTGATGATGACAAATTGGGCCTGTGACGTCACATCTATCCCCAAGCCCACCATAAAAGGCCAATCGTACTTAAACTGACTTCACTTTGATATCAATCAGTGATACATTAACATAGCTGAAGTAACGGCATATTAGAAATCTATAATGATATCAGTAAAGAAAAAAAATAGGATGTAAAATATTGTTTTTTTAAACATCGTTCTTTATCATAGTAGTAAGCAGCAGGGCATAGTTAAGAATACATTTCTTTTTTTTTCAAACAGATGCGATGGTTAAAAACTTAAACGTTCATGTTCAAACCTTATATGTTGGTTACGGCTGGGATGGCTTTTTTCTACTGACGTGATCAAATAACACTAATGGCAGCTATACAGTGTATTATTTTTATACATTATTTATAACCATTAAAGTGCATTTTGTTGTTTTAGTGCTATCTTACGCACCAAGAGGTTTGCGGAGGTCAATATCCTCTCGGTCATTCTTTTTTTTTTCAGTAGTTCAGTACCAAGGACAGCAACAAGTAAATGGTTATTAACAAGTTATGGCCATTATCAATGGATACAACATGAATTGCTCAGATCCTTTATTTTATAAAGAAACGTACATCAAGCATGTAAACCGACAATCATCAACCATTTAGACCGGAAATAATTCAGGGATGCACCAAAGAAGAGTCGTGATTGGTTGTTGAATTTGTTAAATGAGGTCATTCACCGGTTTCCCATCCCCAGAATGCAATGCGAAAACAGGGGGTTAACCCTCATTTGCATAGGACAGGAAGGCATCGGAATGTCCGAATCTGACAACAAATAGAGAATGAAGTTTTTGTGTTCTTTTCAACATAGAATATGTGGTTTGTAACGTTACAGCATCAGTACAGCGTTACCGCTATAACGTTACAAACCACATATTTAAAAAAATTATTCTCTATTTGTTTTCAGATTCAACCCATAGTAATTTAATTAACGTTGAGCATAAAATGCCCCAACACCTAAAAAAAAACACTGAAATACAAGCGTCAACAGGATCATTCCGATGCCTTCCTGTCCTATGCAAATGAAGGTTAGCCCCCTGTTTTCGCATTGCATTCTGGGGATGGGAAACTGGTGAATACAGCACTTAGACAAGAAGAGAGACGAATAGGGGGTGGGGAGGTAGTTTATCAAGAGTAAATATATGTGTCTGGTTCCGACTAATAATCCACATTTGCTAGCTTTTATCTCAGTACCCATACGGCACTTAGACAACAGAGACGAATAGTGAAGTTTACCAAGCATCAATTTTCTATATAGGATTCTCGAAATTCACTAGTTTGGCTTCAGTTACCCATGCATGGGACAACTTGAAAAATGCACCATCGGCCTTGAAAAAACAATGGCGACTGTGCCATGACAAACCTCGATTTCTGGTCGCCAAATGCCATAACAAAAAGGAAAAACGTAAAATAGTAAAACAGAACGATGTATCTTATACTGAAGGAAGCATTTGGTACAACCAGTTCCGAGTCCTATGAGAAGGCAGCACTCAAGTAACAACACTAACATTAACTGCACTACTTAACATATGAATAAATCTGACTACACAAACAAAAAGACAAACAAAATATTAAATAACATCAACAGCAATGATGGCAATAACATAAATAATGAAAACGACTGATGTGCACCAACTCCCCCAACCCCAAGTACTAACTAAAAATAACAAGTGAATATTTGTGTGACACGAGACAATTGACTTCTATATCTTTTCCACTTGTCTCATTTAGAATCTAAAGTAACCTCTCCAAATCCAAGGACACTGTGATTAAGTTTTATCTTTCCATTGAGACATTGTCCCAGACCAGCCTCAAACCAGTTACCCATTTCAAGGACACAAGTATCAATTTGTAAGCAGAATGAGGACACCATGCCCTCATTGATTTTTGGCGACGCCTCAGGGGCGGAGCCCTTAGTATAGTACTGCGATTGAATTGCCAGGAATTCTAAATATTCCACGCACGCATTCCCTAGGGAATTCATTTTTGGCAACACCTTGCGGGTGAGGTCTTCCCTCCCAGCTGTTTTTCAATGACTTTGGAGCTTTTCCGACAGCTTGGACAGGATTATTGTTTGGAATTGAACAAGGTCAGCATTTGAAGTCAGGTGTTTCAAATGAGATGTCGTGATTGTCTGAATATAAACCAATATGTTTCCGCGTTTGGTTGTTGTTTTTTCTAGTAGTTTTCTTTCTCTTTATGAAAAGTATGTGTTTAGACATAAACCCAACAGATGAATTCAAGTTCTTTTCAATGCAATTTTGTGAGGATAAAGGAAAGACGCAGAGACAAGGCTTTCCCCGTTTGGTTGTTGTTTTTTTCTAGTAGTTTTCCTTCTCTTTATGAAAAGTATGTGTTTGGACATAAACCCAACAGATGAATTCAAGTTCTTTTCAATGCAATTTTGTGAGGATAAAGGAAAGACGCAGAGACAAGGCTTTCCGCACACTGGGCACGGGAGACTTTTAAGACAATGACAATGACAATTAAGACGGACTGGCTATGACTATATGGTACTGGCTACGTTAACCCTTTAGTCTTAACTGAGTTATATTTTCCTTCTTGAACTGACGTCCCTTGTCGTAGAAATCCTGTGTTTTTATATTTTGTATTACCACATAACAGTGGTACATCACTTCAGCACACATATTTGTAACCGGAGCAATAACAGGGACTACAATAACAGAGAACTGTATAAGTAATTACAAGGGAACTGTTCGGAGTTTCATTAGGTCTTGCACTATCATCTTCTTACAAGTTAGTTAGAGAGTGCAATCGTACCACAGCTCCCATATACACCGATTGTTCAGCATATTCATGGTTTTCAAAATGTGTACATTCTCCTCGATTCGATTTGAACCGTCATTGGCGAGGTTTTCTAAATACATATAAAATAGGTCATTACAATATATACACTAAGATACGGTAAAACACAGGCAATGTATCATCGTAGTACAGACGTAAGTAAGTCATCCCAGTAATCTTTAACTGGTGTAAGGTTTACTGTGGCTAGCAATGCATTACATAACCTGCACGTGATGGCTCTGCTACTGATCTGGTTCCCTCCCATGTTGCCTTCTTTCTGTCGACGATGCTACTACTTAATACACATATGATATCAACATGCTCCTTCTACCATCATCAACAATATCGAAACAAAATTTTACACAAAGGAGATAGACTGGAGTCAGTTGTCATGATCAGCTCTGTGACCGGGAGGCTTGAGTCAGCTGTGACCACGGCTTCTGGCATATGTGATTGTCCCGGCTTTAGCTTGCGCACTAGCTAAGGCACATGGTACTGCAACTGTATGGAGAGAAGAAAGGCTGTCATTGGTCTAATAAGGTGTGAGGCTTGTTGCTAGTGTCAGGACAAAACAACAGACAGGACTTCACACATTGAAGGTATCTATACATGAAATACACTCCTACCATTATTGTATATGATACCTGACAAAACTCAAGATTTAATGGCTACCCTCTATCCACGGCAAGTTAGTCAACAGTAATATGTCTCTCACCGCGCCTCATAAAGATCTCGGCCAAAACATATCGTGGTGCGAACGTCACAGCAAATGGTAGCGGTTTGAAATGAGTCTTCAAAACAAGGTGTACATTTCCTAAACAAGTCATCGAAACGTAGAAAACAATTGAAGACAAGGCTGATATAGAATGTGCGTCAAAAGTACACTTGACATAACACATTAGCTGTTAACTGCATAAGTAGCAGTCCTTCCGCGCTTCATAAATTAACTTAGCCAAAACTGGCCGACGTTACCAAACATCCACACCCTGTAGAATTATGGATAAAAGTACGTATGAACTCACCTTTTTATGTCTGTATCCCTGGTTGAGAGAAGGCAAAGGGGCTACGTATCTCCACGCCCGCCGGCCTGGGCAACTGTAGGGAAACAGCGGTGATTAGCCTCGTGTCATTATCGCAGGAACCGAAAAGGAGGAAAAACGCTTATAAC